>NC_063178.1:32904966-33192111 GCF_023159225.1 Perognathus longimembris pacificus
ACCATACACACAATCCTGGATCTTATGGACTAAGAGAAATAATGACAAGCATATTTGAAAATGTGATGATTTCATGAATTATGAATTTTTAGTCAGCTGGGCACAGTGTCAGTTTTGCAGCAGCAGCTTATGAATGGATGGATGGATGGATGGATGGATGAATGAACAAGCAAATGAGTGAATGAAGGTGAGTGGAAAATTCCAGATGCACTAGTACTGATGATGCAACATCTCGGTGACTGACCTGCATGGTAGACAGGGCTTTCCCTGAGTGAGGGTTCTTCCCCTGTGGTACACAGGAGACTTGCTCATTGTAGCAAATGTTGAAGTTCAAAATTGCCATTATGTTCATAGCCCTTAGTGTCCCATCAACAGTTACATCATTAATTGAGGCAAAATTACAGCTTTTTTTCTATGCTTCCCCAAGAGAATTATATGTATTATCTCACTTTATGTTCTCATGTATGTTGGATCTGTGTATGTTCTTCTCTCCAGTAAGAAATAAATAATCCAGGATTATTAATTTCTCTATTGACATCAACTCATTTTTTGCCTAAAACATGGAAGGTGCCCAGTAAATATTTCCTGAATAAAAGTTTAAAAAAATCTAAGTACAAATGTACATTTTCTTGACTAGGACCTGGTGTTTAAACCCAGGTACTTTCCCACTGACAAGAAGAGCATCGCTTACTCATGAGTATGGACTTGTTACAGTGCATGCTTCATGTGGCCTAGAGCAGGCGGAGACCTGACACAGGGCACTGGCTGGGCAGACATTCTACCACTCCTCCAAAAGTCCATCAGCCTTGCCCAGAAACGCAGGCTCCTCCGCTATAAGAACAATGACAGCTACTTCTGCCCATTGCTAAGAATGTCACAAGTTGTTACCTCAGGGCTGTGTTGAAAAAGAGCTCCAGACTTTTCAGGAGTTATGAAATGTGAATCAATACACACTGTACTTTCTTTGACTTGTTTTCTCAAAGCAAGCACAGCTGTTTGGGCTGAAGAGGGCATAAGACTTGAGTGACTCCTAACAAACTCTAGTAGCAAATTAGTCTGTCATTGACCCTGTCTAGAAGTGATGCTTATATGCCCAGCCTGGATTAGGAAAATGAAGTCTAAGTACGGATGATACAGGGAAGAGCGAATGGTGTTAGTCATGGCTGGCCCCTCCTGCTTAGGTTCAAAGTAGAAACAGAGGCACGTAGGGCTGAAAGGAATGCTAAAAGAAAATAAAATTACAGTACACAGATGTTTAGAACCATGCAACATTTAGGAAAAGCCAAGAGGATATCCCATATAGATCAGTATCCAATAAATCTTTCAGCAGTCAAGCGCAGAGCAAGATAGGAGAAGGTACCTGAAACCAGGTACTGATGGCTCATACCTGTAATTCTAACTACTCAGGAGGCTGAGAAACACAGGCTCAAACTGCAAAGCTCACTGGACCAGAAAGTTTCCAAAGACTCAATAAACAATGAACCAGCAGAAAGCTAGGCTGGAAGTATGGCATTAGTGGTAGAGTGACAACTGTGGAAAAGAAAACTGAACAAGGCAGGGTTCAAGCAGAAAGAAAAGAAGTGATAGACGGATGATAGAGAATAAACAGATGGTAGGTAGGTAGGTAGGTGGACAGACAGACAGACAGACAGGTAGGTAGGTAGAGATATAGATAGCACACCAGGTAGCCCATTTCTTTTCCTTTTTTTTAAATGTCCATTGTGGCATATGAACTCAGGTCCTGGGCACTGTCCCCGAGCTTCTTTTTGCTCAAGGCTAGCACTCTACTACTTGGAGCCAGAGCACCACTTCTGGCCGTTTCTCTTTACATGGTACTGAGGAATCGAACCCAGGGCTTCATGCATGCTAGGCAAACACTCTACCATTAAGCCACATTCCCAGCCTGAGTAGCACATTTCTTACCTGAGTGTGCCAGAAACCTTCTGAAACTTTTATTTATCTACATGATGAAGACCAAAGGCACAACAGAATAAATATAAACATGTTGATTCAGAGAAAGCATTAGATATTAGTGGGTTATAATTTCTGAATCAAGATAATGTGAAACCATGTCCTTTCTTTTAGTGATGTCATTTGTTTACTTTATACATGTTTTCATAATGCATACTTGTAACTAAATGAGTTACTTAGTTTGTGAGAGCTATCTCTTTGCTGTGAAAAATTTTAACTGCAGTTTTGTCCTCATTTCAAAATAATGCTCTATAAAAACACCAAGGATAGTCTAGGTTTCAGGTACAGTTTAGTAAAATAGTATTTATTCATAACATTCATGAGCTTCTATTGTAAAACTGACACTACCCACAGCTGATTAAAAATTCATAATTTATGATAAATCATCACATCTTGAAATAAATTTGTCATATTTCTCTTATTGCTGATGAGTACTATGAGGACCAGGACTGTGTCTATGAGAAGAAAGAGACACAGACAGACAGACACATACATACATACATACGTGCAAACAAACATACATATATAGATAGAGAGATAATAGGTAGATAGACAACAGATAGATTGCAGGTAGCTACATAGATTGCTATGTAGATAGGTAGATAGTAGATAGACAGATAGATAAATGATAGTTAGACAGATAATAGATACACATATAGATGATTGGTGATGGATGGATGGATGGATGACAGTTGATAGAGCTTGATGGATTGAGAGATGAGAAATGAATGGGTAGATAGGTGACAGATGATATATAGATGAGAAGTGACTCAAGCAATATGGAATATCAGTAAGGGTTTCCCATGGAAAGATTGGAAAGAAGACAGCCAGCGAATGTTCCGAACTAATCCAATGATTAAAGGTGAGCACTAGGCAGGAAGAGATTAAAAATAACAACAAAAAACAAGTTGACCAAGAAGAAAAAGAGGCTAGGTAAGTGCTAGAGATAAGACTCAGATTTAAAAATTGATAAAAATATTTTCTAAAAAACCATCGAATTATTCGCAGTTCCTGAAAGCCTGGATTACCTTTACACCTCTGGATCAGCCCAGCGATGCGCCATGCCATTGGCCTGGTTTGTGATTCCTTAGGTGAGGGCCAGACATCTTCTAAAACCATTCATTTGAACTTTCCCAGTGTAACTCGAGACCTAACCATTTGCAGCACCTTGTTGTATTTTACTTTGTTGTTTGGCTTATGCAATTTTTGTTGTCTGTTCTAAACAAGCAAATTGAACGCCATCTCCTCTCTTGAAAGCTGCAGGGTAAAAAGGAAGCCTGGTAAACATTTCTCTCTCTTTCCCATTTCATTGGAATCTTGTGGCCAATTATTGGCCAAGGGTTCATTTCAAATACTGGTTTGAATAAACTTGAGGGAACATTAAGTAAAAGACTATAAGCAATGTGTTTCCTTGAAAATTATTAATATGACTAGATGATAAGGGCTTCTTATACTCAGATAACAGGAAATCAGTATTCAGAAGAATGTTGGAGGCAAGGAGAATTTGCAAACTATAACTACTAACTAAATTATAAATTTGCTTAATATATCACAAAAGCAGGAAAAGCAAAAAGAAAGATTAAGTCAAACATATACATTGAAAAGAACAGACTACAGTTTACAGCATGCTTCATTTTTAAAATTATGACAGTTCTGGTCTTTCTGACCTCTGACAATTAGCAGTTTATATTCATTTTTGTCTTAAGCATTCCTGAAAATACAACAAAATGCCACCATCTCTAGTTCCTGAGACATGAGAGCCTATCTAACAGAGTTGCACAGAAACATGGTATTCATTCCTAATCATCCACCCAAACACCAGTAGGTCACAGGAAACTGTGACCTAAAAATCATGATTATTTGCTCTGCTTCACTGTAAATATTTATTTCATTAAAACAGTGTTATCTGTATTTTTGTCAAATTGAAGTATCACTTATGTTGTTCAAAGGCATCCTGAAAACAACCCGACTTCTTAGGTTTGATTTGAAGTAGCATTTTAAGGACTTTTCTTTCTTCTATGAATATGGAACAAAGAAAGTGTTAGGTCATGAAGATTATGATGAGATTTAGGACATGTGGATAGAACTCTGTGCTGGGCAGCTGGGTCGTTTCTAATTCCCCTCTCCCCGCTAGCTTCTGCTGGGCCTGGCTGGATTCCTTCCTGACTCCAGTCCCACTGTGGGCAAACTGTGCCAGGTCAGGGCCTCACCTCCAGCCGCGGAGGTGGGGGTGGCTTCGCAAGGCCGGCCACCTGAATGGAGGTGGCCCGGTGTCCCCAGGTCCTCCCTCATCTCCAGGTCCTCCCTCATCTCCAGGTCCTCCTCTTATAAATCATGTATAAGTACATACTCAAAGCCTCACCAATAAGTCACAAGTGCTGCACCATCTCATAACACCTCCAACGTTTAAAAATTCTTATAAACAAATTAAATTTTTGAACTGAAATTATTTTATAGTAAATGTGAAATAAAATCACTAACACTGGAGAATCTCTACTGTACATCGTGATTGTACTTCCAAATATGTTCATTTTCCATAAGATGCATAGCATCGCGGTTTAAATTTGCCTTTCAAATGTAGAAAATGTATCTTAACTTTTAGTTAAGTCAGATGAATTTATAAGACGTTACTTTGGTTTGGAATTTGTTCACCGTATCTTGTGACAGGAGTGCCGCAAATTTAACCTATAAATCAGTTTCTGAAAAATGAAGATCAAAATGCACAGTTTTGCCTATGGTCCCAATAACGTATTTACTCTACTTGATTTGAAATGCATTAACTTTTTCCTGTTTCAATTATGGATTTGAAGGATGGTAAAAGTTAAACCCCAGATCTCATTTTACTTAAATGTCAGGCACTTCACCAGTAAATATCATGTCTCTTTTCTGTTGTGTCTTCTGTACTTTCCTAGCGGTTCTCTTCAAGTGAGGCTGTGTATCTCGTTTTTAAACTAACGGATTTCTCTACCATCAACAGCAAGCAGATGGTTTCCAAAGGACACTGGTGCTGATAGCTTCAGTGAGATCTGTAGCTGCTGGAGAGAACACTTTGCTTCCTAGAGTCGCAGGGTGAGGACTTCCCCTTTCCTCTCCCTGCACACGATCCAGTGCCACTGTGTTTCACAAGCACAGTGAGCACGAGGAGGAGTTTGCTCTGACACGTGTGCTGGGGCTCAGGACCAAATGCACACACACGTGACACGGCTCTTGCCTGAAGCCTTCTGCGCTCCAAGCATATTTCTGCTCAGTGTGAACAGGCGGGAGAGGACTGGATAACAGACAGGGAGCACTGCCCACAGAATGCCAGGACAAAGCGCGTCTGTTTCGATGAGCACCATAAGCACTATCGGGAAACTCGTTACAGATGCAGATTCGAGGCCTCACCACCCACAAACTATCACCACCTCATCACAACGTTTCCAATATGCACAGGCACATTTGTGTGCATATAAATACATACGTGTGCATATGTACATGTATACGTGTATCCATACAAATTATACACTCATGTGTGTACAGCTAGGTAACTTGAAGAGCATGTGTGCATATGTACATATATAAGTGTATCCATGCAAATTATACACTCATGTGTATACAGTTAGGTAACTTGAAGAGCACTGCTCCATGCAAAGACATAGGAACCAGAACCCAGTGTCTTTCTTTCTTACTTATGATACTGTTAGGCTGTTGGGACATGGGACTTTGTATCACATCATCTTTAATCTCAACCATAATTACCTATATAATGAAGCCAATGATGTCTACATGGAGCTATAGCAAGCCACCAAAGAGTGGGGGGGAGCCATGCTTATTTACTGGGAAATGGAACATTGCACACAGCCTTTGCCATGCTGTGACGTCATAAAAACTGAGTGGTTTCCTGTGACGTGATGGCTCATATGCCAGGTCCTATATGTGTGAACCCCAGAGAGAGCTGCAATTTGAAGATTTGAAGCACTTTCTCCAGCTGTGACAATCACGTGAGAAAATCTCCCAAACTGCAAGTCAGTCTGGTAGCGATTCATCCAAGGTCTACCCAACCTGAGGCCCACCCAACCTGAGATCCGCCCTCCATGAGACCCTCCCTCCATGAGACCCTCTCTCCGTGAGACCCTCCCGCCATGAGAACCAACCCCATCCTGACACCCGCCCAACATGAGACTCCCAATCCTGAGAACCCCCCCTCCATGAGACGCGCCCACCCTGATACAATCCTTCCATGAGACCCTCCCTCCATGAGACCCTCTCTCCATACGACCTGCCCATCTTGAGACCTTCCCCCCATGAGACCCGCCCATCCTGAGACCCTCCCACCATGAGACCCGCCCATCCTGAGACCCTCCCTCAAGAGACCCTCTCTCCATGAGACCGCCCATCTTGAGACACTCCCCCCATGAGAACCGCTCATCATGAAACCCTCCCTACATGAGACGTGCCCAACCTGAGACCCTCCCTCCATGACCCTCCCTACAAGAGACCCTCCCTCCATGAGACCCGCCCATCGTGAGACACTCCCCCATGAGACCTGCTCATCATGAAACCCTCCCGCCATGAGACACGCCCATCCTGAGACCCTCCTTCCATGAGACCCTTCCCCATGAGACCCACCCATCCTGAGACCCTCCCTCCATGATACCCTCCTTCAATCAGACCCGCCCATCCTAAGACCCTCCCTCTATGAGACCCTCCCTCAAGAGACCCTCTCTCCATGAGACCCGCCCATCTTGAGACACTCCCCCCATGAGAACCGCTCATCATGGAACCCTCCCTCCATGAGACGTGCCTATCCTGAGACCCTCCCTCCATAACCCTCCCTCCATGAGACCCGCCCAACCTGAGACCGTCCCTCCATGACCCTCCCTACAAGAGACCCTCCCTCCATGAGACCCGCTCATCATGAGACACTTCCCCATGAGACCCACCCATCATGAAACCCTCCCTCCATGAGACACACCCATCCTGAGACCCTCCTTCCATGAGACCCTTCCTCATGAGACCCACCCATCCTGAGACCCTCCCTCCATGATACCCTCCTTCAATCGGACCTGCCCATCCTAAGACCCTCCCTCTATGAGACCCGCCCATCGTGAGATCCTCCCTCCACGAGACCCACCCATGCTGAGACCCTCCCTCCGAGATCCTCCCTCCATGAGACCCGCCCATCCTGAGACCCTCCCCCCATCAGACCCGCTCATCCTGAGACCCTAACTCCATGAGATCCGCCCATCCTGAGACCTACCATCCATGAGCCCCTCCATCCTGAGACCCTCCCTCCATGAGAACCCACCCATCCTGAGACCCTCCTTCCATGAGACCCGCCCAGCCTGAAACCTGCCCATCCTGAGACCCTCCCTCCATGAGACACGCCAATTCTGAGACCCTCCTTCCATGAGACCCTCCATCTATGAGAACCTCCCTCCATGAGACCCGCCCATCTTGAGACCCTCCCCCCATGAGACTCACCCATCCTGAAACTCTCCCTCCATGAGACCCTCCCTCCATGAGACCCGCCCATCCTGAGACCCTCCCTCCATGAGTACCTCCCTCCATGAGACCCGCACATTCTAAGACCCTCCTTCCTTGAGACCCTCCCTCCATGAGACCCACCCTCATGAGACCCACCCATCCAGAGAACCTCCCTCCATGAGACCCGTCCATCCTGAGACCCTCTCTCCATGAGACCGGTCCATCCTGAGATCCCCCTCCATGAGATCCTCCCTCCATGAGACCCACTCATCCTGAGTCCCTCCCTCCATTAGACCCTCCCTCCATCAGACCCGCCCATCCTAATACCCTCCCTCCATGAGACCTGCCCATCCTGAGATCCTCCCTCCATCAGACTCGCCCATCCTATGACCCTCCCTCCATCAGACCCACCCTTCCTAAGACCCTCCCTCCATGAGACATGCCCATCCTGAGACCTTCCCTCCATGAGACCCTCCCATCCGGAGGCTCTCCCTCCATGAGACCCTCCCTCATGAGACCCACCCTCCATGAGACCCTCCTTCCATGAGACCCGCCCATCCTGAGACCCTCCCTCCATTAGACCCACCCATCCTGAGGCCAGCCATCCTGGATCTGCATCTAAGGCGTGTGTCCTCAGCTCCCCATGGCCCCGGATCTCTGTGCATACTTGCTTCCCCCCTCACCCCTCCTTCAACTCCCCTCCCCTGCCTCTGGCTGCCCGGTTCTGAGCCCGGAGTGCTATTGCTGAGGAGCTGAGGCTAAGTGAGGCGGGCATTAGCCGGCAGGATGCCCGGCAGAGCCTGTGGGAGCCCCGCACCCACACCTGCACCTGCACTCACACTCGCACTCGCCCCTGCATCCGCACCCGCCCACCAGGCACCGCTCTGGGGCTCCCCGCCTGGGCCCCAGGGTCCTGTGGGCAGAGCGGGAGGAAATACGACCTTGGCCCTGGCCAAGAGGAGACCTAGCTATATGTCCAAGACTCAGGAAAGACGCTCTCCAACCGCGTCCAACAATGCTCTCCATCTGCATGCAACAACACTCTCCATCCGCGTCCAACCATGCTCTCCATCTGCATCAACTGCATCTAACAGCACTCTCCATCCCCATGCAACAATGCTCTCCACATGCATCCAACAAAGCTCTCTATCCGTGTCCAACAACGCTCTCCATCAGTGTCCAACAACGCTCTCCATCCGCGTCCAACAATGCTCTCCACCCGCATCCAACAACGCTCTCCACCCGCATCCAACAACGCTCTCCATCAGGGTCCACCAACGCTCTCCATCCGCGTCCAACAGCGCTCTCCATCCGCGTCCAACAGCGCTCTCCATCCGTGTCCAACAACTCTGTCCACTTGCATCCAACAACGCTCTCCATCCCCATCCAAAAATGTTCTCCATCCCATCCAACATCCCTCTCCATCCCATCCAACAACGCTCTCCACCCGCGTCCAACAACGCTCTCCACCCACGTCCAACAACGCTCTCCATCACATCCAATAACGCTCTCCATCCGCGTCCAACAATGCTTCCCACCCACGTGTCCTGAGAAATGCAAGAGCGTGGATCCAGGAGGCAGCTACTGAATAACCTTCAAGAACTATCCTCATCACTCAACAGCTGGAGAGCATTTGATTCCGTTCAAAAGTCAACATAATAACAGCCAACTCTCTACTCAGCTTCCCAATTCCTCAGGATACCCTGGGTTTACAGAGAAACACATTGGCTTTTCCTTACAATGTGTATTCATGAAATAATAGGTAATTTTATATGTGCAGGAAGAAAAGAACAGTGAAGGAGTAAACCTGATTATGTTCAACACCATATATTTCTCCAAAGATGAAAGAAACATTAAAATATGAAATGGTTGTAATTGTAATCAATTACTTTTTTAGACTAGAAACATGGAGCTGCTTTTAAACCAATAAATAAAACACAGAAGAAAATTGGCTGCCCTGTTTAATCAAGTATTGAGAGACTACATCTAAGGGTCGTATTTTTTATTTTACCAGCTTTATTGATAGCTAATTCACATACTGTATAATTCCCCTATTCAGAGAAAGCTAATAATCTAAATAAAAAGGTAGTATTTTAATTGGCAAAAGAAAATTATCTAGTACAATTTCCTAACACAAGTTTAATATGGAAGAGCTCATTCTAAGGAAGAGAAGAAATCTAAACTCTGACCAAAACGCATTTGTTAAAAAAAAAAAATCAGTATGTAGGTCAAATAAATATGACTATTCCTAGCATCTAATGTCTGTTTTATGACTAAAGCCAGTTAAGTAATGATAAAGGTAAGCCATACTGTAAGCTTTGTGTCACTCTCTTAGAATCGGATAGCAGTAAGCTCCAGCAGAATGACTGAGTACTTTCCATTCATCTGGGTGACACTCACATATGTAACTCCTAAGCTTGGCCAACTTTCAGGGGGAGGGGCGAAAGGAAAGCCACACACTATTAGTGGGAATGTGAGATCATAATCTTACATATTTAACCGTAAACATAAACATCTAGTTAACAATATTGCAGAAAAGCTGGGGGAAATAGTCAAGACTAACTAACAAGAGGACATGTTCTACATATCTATCCAATAGATATAATATGCATGGCCTCCAAAGGCCAACACATTTTATAATCCAGGTAAAAGACAAATGCCTAGAAGGAAACAACTTGCTACATCAAGGCTCAGATAAGAGTTAGAGGAACACAGTTTTGTGTGATGACAATAGCACACATACATTTGTCAAGACTAAGAAGAACATTTCAGAAGAGTTCAGATGATGCACAACCGGTGTTTGACTACTAAGAAATATAAGGATAAGGGGAATGAAAGGGATGGCGTTGATCAAGACATATTGTATTCATAAACTGCTTTGTTAAGTGGCAGCTCCATTGTACAGCTAAAGATAATAATGAAATAGTTTTTAAAATTAAAAAAAGATACATGGATAAACTAAAATGTAATCTGTAAATCTACTACTCATTGATGATACCAGAGAACTTGAAGCAAATTAAATAAATGATTGTCAATGAAAGAAGCTTTCCAAGTTGAAGCTATAAATGAATGGTTTTATAGGGCTGATTTATAAATTAAATATTCACAAGGGAATAAAGAGATTATAAACTAAAATTGGATATACTTGAACGAAGGTAAGTGTTCCTAAAAAAAAATAAAGATAATGTATATGCTGTTTACAAACAAGTCCAGCTATAACTCATTACACTCAAATTTCCCCTCCCCCCAGTAAAACCCCAGCTCTCATTCTTAGCACGTAAGTACAACTTATATATGGGGAAAATGGAGACACCTAGCCATTCGCTGCAGGCTGTGCCTGGTGACTCTCTGTTTATTTTTGTCTTTTGTTTTACACAAGGAGCTCTCCTTTATCTTGTAAGCTCAGATCACCATCATGACCAACCAGCCTGAGAGTTGCTTTCCTCAGTCGTTGGTGGTTTTTATGTCGTCTCCCAGCAGCTGGGAACTCAAACAACTCCCAGTTAGTGCTTCATATGCTGTTGAACTGAAGTTATTTGCATAAAAAAACAGAACAGTATCCAGAAAAATAACACAGATGCAAAATAAGAGGTTGATTTTTGAAAAGAACGGAGCTACTAAATATGACCTGGGAGACAATAAAGATGTTAAAGTTGTCTGAGAAAATCGAAGGGAATTATCGCTTAGAGCACATGGAAGTTAAGATCTTGTAATATAATACACACTGGAAGGGAACAAAGCAAAAGTGAAACAATAATAAATACACTAACTTATGCTATTGGTGTATGAAATCCAAGGAAAGCTTATTTCCCTGTAGCAGTATTAGAGAAATTAAATCATAGCTGTCAACATATGTCAGCCTTGTTCACTTACAATTGACCCCAATTTGGACCTGTTGTAGACATACAGACTCATAATCAGAATCCCTGTGCCACAAGCTCTGACGTTCCTCAGAGTACAGATATGTCTCAGGTTCTGCCCAGGGGCTGCGGGGCCTGGGCACAGTTGGCAGGACCCCACTTGTGTGGGGGGGGAATATTTGGAGGCATAGCCCAACAGAGTGGTTTCAGTGTCTTCTACTCAGACATGAGGGGGTTCAGTGCCTCAGTCCCCACTAACCCACAAATGCTGCTTTTGGAAGCCTTGTCCTAAGTAGGGCTTGTGTTCTCTTTGCCTCGTGGGTCAAAGCCCTTGCCTCATTCATGCCAGCTTCCACAGGAAGATGAATAACAGCTTCTAATATACCAAAACACACTAATCCATCATCAAATCGTAGTAGTTAAGAGCGCTTCCATGACGTGGCTTGACAGGCGCCAGTGTAATGTGTCGAGTCACCATTTGAATAATCATTACCTTTACTTTCTGAGCAAAAGACCAAAAAAGTTGTAATTCTTGTAAATAATTTTGTCTGTGTGTTGGTACTGAAGCTTGAATTTGGAAAATGAGCTTTTATTGCTCAAGGCTGGTGCTGTGCTCTGCCGTTTGAGCCATAGCTCCACCTCTGGCTCTTTGGGTGATTATGTATAAAGAGTCTCAGGGACTTTTCTGCCCAGCCTCAATTCAAAATCGCCATCCCCAGATTCCAGCCTCCTCAGTACCCAGGATTACAAGTATGGTCCACCGGCACCCAGATCTCTGAAGTGATTTTTGCCATCAACAATGGGAGTGTAACAGTTATTGAGGTGATAGCAGTTACAAATACAGCTTCCATGTTGCTAAATCTTTGCAGAGATTTCATAAATGTGCTTTGATTGATTTTATAGGAATTCTTCCAAATATGTCATGATGTGTCCTTTTTAGTGAAATGTTTGCCTGACCCATCCTAACTTCCTGGTTAGTCGCCATATAAAGTGAGTTTCAACAGGCTGCCAGCTAGGCCTTGTTCTCTTTGGGTAGCATGTCCTAAGAGCTGTAGAATTGATCTATGTGCTAACTGGTGAAATCAACTCATATCTATACTCACTATAATGTCCCTGGCTTCTATTTTATTTATTTTTCTCTCAAGGGTAGGACTCTGCCTCTTGAGCCACAGCACCACTTCTGGCTTTTTCTGTTCATGTGGTGCTGAGGAATGCAGTCCAGGGCTTCATGTATGCTAGGTAAGCACTCTACCGCTAAAACCACATTCCCAGCCCCTATACTGTAACTATGTGTAATTATGTTTTAAATTATTGATCAGAACATTGGTATATTTATGTATATTTTAAAAGACTACATCTTTCCTCCTATGGCTCATAATCTTTGAAACTCTATTGATTTCTAGGTACATATTTGCTTTGGATTTGGCATGTGTACATGAGAACTTGTAATTTCTAGTTATTCTAAAACTCTGTCTTGAGCACATTCCTCAAATCTAAAGCATTTCACAAGCATTTGACAAAGTACTAACTTTTTCCAAGAGCACTTTTTATAATGTAAAATGTGTTAATTCTCTCCAGACGGGTACAGTTAGGTGAGAGATGAGAGATAGATAAATAGATATTAGATAGATAATGGATGTTAGATGATGATGAAGATAGGTAGGTGTTCCATCACAAATGTTGGGTAGAGGACACATGAGAGTAGATAGAGAGACAGACGATGAACAGGGAGGTAGGTAGCTAGAGATGTGCAGGGAGATATTTTCATGTTTGATTTTTTTGTCAACAATTTTCTTTTTTAAACTTCTTGATACTTTTCATAATTTTTAAAGAACAAACTTGAGTTCATAAAATATTTTTCATACGTACCTAAAGTTGTTTAAAGGATTTTTTTTGACTTTTACTTACAAAAGGGTTTAAAGCTTATGCAACAGCCTGTTAGAGGTGGGCTCTTGGGTCACAGAAGCATTTCTCTCTTTGGGAAGCCACTAGGAGGCCGGGTTACAGTGCTGTCATGGGTTCATATCCATGCCTCCATTTGTCTTTGTCCCAGTGTTTAATCTCCATTTAAAATTTTAATGTGCAGTCTTCCTGGTTTTCCTTTGCTTTTCTCAACTAAAATTCAGGATTTATAACCAGTATTTTCCAACATAGGAGCAATGGAGCGACCCCGACTGGAAAAGTTTTGTTCCTTAAGTCGTTAAGTGATGAGATGAGAGTATTAAGCTCAGTCATAGAACTACTGAGAATATAAAGTAAATATGTGTTTGAAGCCCTCACCATGGTGCTTCACAGTAGAGCTGGCAGTGCATGCATTATTTACCTTGTAATTTTGGAGTTATCTCCTATCCAGTGGCAAAAATCCTGAAACCAGATTATGAAAGGCAAGACTCACTATGGGACATAACCTGACTATCAAGAGATTTTTAAAGGATTGCTTCCTCGTTGTGAACTTTTCTTCATCACCATCACCACCATCACCATCACCATCACCATCATCGTTATCACCATGCATGGCTGGCTAGAACATGCCTCCTCTAAAGGCTTGAGCAGTCCTCTCTACCAGCCACAAAGACATAGTCTCTTCTCAGGAGATTGGTGGATAGAACCAACCACTAATTCACTGTGCCAAGAGAAATGCAATGAGCGTAAAATTGCCATGCTTTCCTGGAGTAGGCACCTTAGGTAGATCTACCCAGGGTCCAGCTTGCTGTAAATCCATGCGATTTGAATAGACTTCATGCCAAGCCAGTGAATAAGGGAACAATTACCATGTTTGTATAAAGTCAGAAGAGACTGTTTAGTTCATTATATGTCAGGAAATGTACTAGGTGTTGTTATAAGATCTCAGAATAAAATACCTTCTGACCGAGATGACTTTCAGTAAAGATTTGTCACTCTGGGGCTGGGGATATAGCCTAGTGGCAAGAGTGCCTGCCTCGGATACACGAAGCCCTAGGTTCAATTCCCCAGCACCACATATGCAGAAAATGGCCAGAAGCGGCGCTGTGGCTCAAGTGGCAGAGTGCTAGCCTTGAGCGGGAAAGAAGCCAGGGACAGTGCTCAGGCCCTGAGTCCAAGGCCCAGGACTGGCCAAAAAAAAAAAAGAAAAAAGAAAAAAAAAGAAACTCAGTAAAGATTTGTCACTCTGGCAAATGTCTTGTCAATAGTTCCAAGATTATTTCTAGCCCTTGATATTGGTTTTATCTCTACTACACATAACTCCAGGTGGAAATCTCAAAGATGAATATTCAACCATCTCTTTATGGTCTAAAACTACCTGATACCTTCTAAAGGAAGTACTGTGCTTTCTCTGTCCATTTACCCAAATCAGTAGAACTTTGATTTGAATTTTTCTATCTTGTGACTGGAGGACCATGACTATAACATACATAGTTTTCCTTTTCTAAAATAGTGTGCTATATTATTGAGCACTGTTGCTAATAGTCCCTTGTCGGAAAGTAAAATAATTGAAGGCTTTCCAGAAGCAAACAAGATAAGGCAAACACTGCAGTGGAGTAGAGAGTAAGGAAAGGAAGGAGAGGGAACATTGAAGGGAAGGGGGGGGAGAAGGAGGGAATAGAGGTGAAGGGAGCGGAGAGGGAGGGGGAGGAAGGGAGGAGCAGGGGAGAGGAAGGAAGCAGAAAGGTTTTGCAATGAAAATAAAAACAGAGGATGACATGAACACTGGACGTATTAAAATGGATACAACTTCTGTAGAATTCACATCTGCCCAGTACAAGTGTGTCTGAAATGGTGTGAACTCAAGTGGGATGGCTTGTGATTAAGTTTATGCAATATTAATGTTCCACCCTCTAGTTTTTCTTCATCGTGCATTCGTCTATGGAAGCTGTTTATATGGAATACAGAAATTTCCAAAGTACACTTTAGGCTCTATACTAATATTTCTAGTTTTATTTGAAATGTCAATAATATAAACCCCATACAAGGTAGCAGGAAAACAAATCCTGCAAATTTCCATGCAGAATTCCTCCTCCGGGTCTCCCGTGGCAGTACCCTTGCCCACACAGGAGTTTTATGTGGCAGCAACTGCATACAGACCTCCCATCTCCCTGAGAGTCAATTATCTTTAAATGTTCAATCTGGGATTAGCCTGGACGTGGCAGCAGTAAGAGTTTCAGCGGCATTTGTGACAACTCGTGACTTGTGCTGAGATTTCTCAGGCCACTTTGATTGTGCTTGAACTATTGCTGCACTTGATTTTATAGATCACAGAGGAGTTTTCCTCCACCGCACATGCAGCTTTGGAGTGCTCAAAGAATTGCAAGATATCCCCATCCCCATTCTCAGAGTATTTGCTTCTCCTACAATTCCGCTTGCTAGTCATGCATAAAACTAATGATTAGAGATATAAACGAAGCACGATTCACAAAAAGATGCATTTTTCCAGATGGCATTGTTTTAAATGCAGGTATGGAGATTTTGCTATTAAGATATCAGCCAAATTGCAAATATAGGCATATATCTATATGGGTTTATTTTTCACACACACAGGCATATAAATTTGTGTGTCTGTGTTTATCCGCACACATACATGTATAGATAAATACACATAAATATGATTTGTGTATATATTCTTTTGTACTTGTATATTATTAATAAACACATTTGTATATATACTTACATGCTTATTTATTTGTACACACTACTTCCAATGGCTTATCTTTCTGAAAATTTGCACTGGCACTTTGGAAACTTTAACGCACAGCTGAAGTTAAAAATTATGCTGTCTTCCCATGTAAGAAATTTAGAAAAGTTACAATCCAAACTATGTCCTCTATGCTTATTCCATGTTAGTGTTTCCACCACTGTTGAGATTTGACTTTCTCTGTCAGTTGTTCTTCTGTGTCTTCCTTTGCATCTGATTAGAAAATGGGAAGGAAGCTTTTGTGGGGCCATCTTGCTCACTTCAGAGCTACACAAGTCTCCCACCTTCCTTTAGGAGCCCTCTGTCTTGTGCAGAGCCATTGGGCACAGACATGTCACAGGTTGTTACAAGTCACTGCATACCTGCCCCCCACACCCTGCGCGAGAGGAGCCGCCCAACAGGACACCCCAGCCTACAGCCCGGACACATTAGAGTAAGACGCGCAGGTCTCATGGGTCTGAAACCAGGTGTGCAAGAAGCACTCAAGGTGAGAACGCAGGGAATGCAGCTGCCCCAAAGAGTAGCCCAGGAAGGGGTTCATCAGCCGGTGATGACGGGACGAGAGGGAACCTGGGAGCAACCACCTCCCTCCCCGGAAGGCCTGGCCCCCACACTGCCCTTCCCCTTCTGCGGAAACATTGCTGCTCCTCCCAGATCAGGGCTGGGGTGATGAATCTTCCCAGTGACAGACCTAAGAACCCACACCACCATCTTCATTCCAGAACGGTGCCTTCTACTTTCAGTGAAACACAGCACTGGGCCTTCCCCCCCTCGAAATCAGACATAGTTTACATGACAGCTCCTGTCCTGAAGACCTTGCAAAATTCAGCTGATCCCATCCATTTAGTGTCTCACATATTAGTGAATTAATATCCACAAGTGTGCCTCCATCAATCTCGGGGGAGGGACTCACGGACCAGCGCTGGACAGCTCAGCAGCTCGGCATGGGTTTTATCCCAATTGATTGGCAGTCATGAGTGATTTCCAGGCCATAGTAACTGAAACGACTCTAATCCACTTCAGAATAAATGTGTTCTGTTCTATTTTACTGATACAAGAGATTTACACTCTGTGCAGAACGAATGTAAGATGAAAAGATTTTATTAAGCTAGACATAAGTAGCAGGAAAATCAAGGCGGACGGCACACAAAGAGGTGGAGCAGGTCTCAGAAACAATCCTCACTGCGCAACAGATTCTTCAAAAATGCCCACAAGTATATTCCCCCTCTTCATTTGTGTGTGTGTGTGTGTGTGTGTGCGCGCGCGCGCGTGCGTGCACCCCAGCATTTGAACATGACTTCAGGGCCTGGGCACTCTCCCTTAGCTGTTTTGCTTAAGGCTGGTGCTCTACCACTTGAGCCACAGCTTCCCGCCTAGCTTTTTGGTGATTCACTGGATTAAGGGTCCCCTGTGCGTCTCTGTCTGAGCTGGCTACGAATCACACTCAGCCTCCTAGGTAGCTGGGGTCTCAGGTGTGAGCTGCTGCTCCCTGATCCAGAAAGTATCTTCTTATTAGCCAAGAAGCCTGGGGTGCCTTACACTGTCCCCGTGTTCTACTGAGCTTTAAGCAATAGGCACCTGACCACCCAGAAGGGCAATCTTTTAATAAATCTATGCAAGACCTTTCCCTGGAAAACTCTGCACTGACTGCTCACTGTCCTCGTGGCCAAGGCCCGTGATGGTGTCTCCCTGCCCTCATTACCTCTCAGGGGCTTTCATTTTACCATCAGGCGAAAAGGGATGAGCTAACAAGTCATGGTTACCTCTCAGACAGAATTTCAAGAAGTGCCGCTAATGATCCAGAGTTTTCCCGGCCTCGGTCTGGTGTGGGAAATGCCAATCCTTCCGTGCTTCTCATTCTCGCTCTCTTGTCCAGGGAAGCCCTGATCATCTTTACTGGAACTCCAGGTCAGGACATTCGGATGATGTTTCATGGCAGCAAGGACAGACGTGGGGAATGTGCAGATGGTTTATAAAGTATCTCTTGAGCCAGGTGCTCACACCTGGCATCCTAGCCACTTTGAAAACTAAGACTGGAGGATCACAGTTCAGGACCAGCATGGTGGCCCCTGGTGGGGCCTCATCTCAGCCAACAAGCCAGGCTTGGTGGTACAGGCCTCTAAACCCCACCATGGATAAGGCCTGGAAACGAGGATCACACTCTGAGGCTGACCGTGGGTAAAATGAAGACGAGATGTTCATGAAAAATAACCGGCTAAAGACATAATAGGTCAAGGGTAGAGCAACTGCCTCCCAAGCTTCAGGTCCTGAGTTCAAACCCAGGAAGAGGCAAAAAGTAGTGAAAGCAGAAAGCATGTATTTTTGGTGGCAAGGTCTCAATGTCCAAGCTTCCAGCCATTACTTTCTCAATGCCCTTCTGCATCTGCTGGCTCCAGACGCTTTAGTGACTTTCCTCTCCTGGTGGCATGGAGTCTCATTGCATGTGTGCTTGCTTATACACAATGTGCACCAATTCTAATAACTAAGAACTGTAAAGAAAAGAGCCTTAAAGATGGAAACGATCAATAAGAATTTGTCATAGTGTTTTTACATTAGCATAAAGGAAAACAGAAGATTTGTCAAGCACATAGACACACTTCTTAGGAAACGTAAGTTTCCTTGAAATTATGATGCAAATATTACTATATCCATGTATATAAAGGGCATGGGTAGGAAGATTTGTTATGAATTATGTACATACACAATTGCCATGCTTCTCTATACAGGAGTTTCTCTGGCGTTATGTTAATTCAATATTCATCTTCTGTTTGGTTCTTCAGGTAGGATCAGATCCCTGACTTCTCACCCTTCTGAGGACTCTGGCCCGGCAGAGGGAACTCCTGTCCCATAGGAAGCTCGGACCTGACGTGGCCTTGGTTGTGGAATCCGGGATCCAGCAGCCTGAACCTCAGCACCTGCTGCTTCCCCCCGCCACATTCAGCCCAACCATCCCACCTCAGGGTCATGCTCACCTCACGAAGCTTACAGGGCTGTGTCTACAAATGAAAGAAGAGAAACAAGAAGAACAAATAAGCCAACAAACAACCCAAGGGGGGAAAAACTGGTAGTTTACACGGTTGGTATACATGTCAATATTTTCAACATAGAGTTGTGTAGCCAGTATACTAAACAAAAGAAACTGTGCTCCCTGACAAAAGCTAATTAGAAACAGGTAGCATGGGATTTGGGTAAAATGCACTTGACACACGTTGACTGCATAGTTTCAAAGCTTTGGGGATGTTTGCAATATCACCACATTTTAGAAACCCATATCTTTAGTAAGAGTAAATCTGTCTCTTGGGATTCTTCTTGCAGGGATAGAACAAAGAGGATCGCACACTTTTGTGGGAAACAAGCTATCTTTATTAAAGTATATATCATTTATACAGCTGGAATTGTATTAATATTTCAGCAAACACCAGTAAGCCAGTCTTGTCTTGTTGACTTTAGTCAAGCACTGTCAGCAGTAGGGCATTTAGAACAGCTTGGCCTACTTGAGCAGGATAATTCATCTTAGCACCCAAAATAAACTTGCTTTTGATATTCAGCAAAGGCATGCCAAAGTAGAAACACAAAACTGGTCCAAAGGATATGAACCTTAAGAATATTAGGGACAGGATTTTTACCAATTTTGTGAAAGCATTCAACACTGAGGAAGAAAATATTCATCCTTTGGGCCAAGTTTTAATGAAGGCAGACACTGCAGGTTTCTAGTTTGTTTGCTTGCTTTGTTTTGCTCACTGATCACATAGCCTATTGCACACAGTGAGCCTGCCCTGGTTTGTCAACCACTTCTTCAGATAGGAAGGATGAACACCATCAAACCAGGCAGCACTGCTCCGTGGATTCAGTGACCGCAACATTATGCTGTGATTGACATGTGGTGGACAGAGTTGGGAGGCCAAACGCCATAGCTCAACACGAGTTTGGGGATGAAGTCAAATGCATTCCATGGACTCTTTACTCGACTCCCCAGTGTTGAGGTGGGTCCGTGAATGTGTTATATGAGTGAACAGCAGTGCTGCGTGTGAGAGACAGGGCTGACCGGAGCCTTGTGAAGCTTGTTGGGGTCAGAACTACATGCACATGGTTCCACAATGAATCACAGATCCCACGGTGCTCTTCGGTTCACTACTGAGAATAACAATAAAAGATGGATTTCCTGTTCTGCCACGTGCATGATCATTACTACAGATTAATACACATCAAGAAAAGGATATCGAATTCCCGAAGACCCTGCTTTGCACATTAGCTGAGGATTCCTGAAGCTATGTTTTTCCAAGTATGGCAGGTCATTTGCAGTCTGTTTATTCAATGCTGTAATGGTTGTTTTTTGTGGGGTAGGGGGGGATTGGGTGGAGGTGACTTTCCATGAACCTGTGATGATTTTGGTAAGTGCATCTGGCTGTATGAAGATTTATAATTTTCTCAATTATTTTATGTAAATATTGTCCATTGATTATACTAAATTTCAACGTTAGTTGGCAGTAAGTGTAACTCCACGCTGGGTTTGAGATATAACACTATCTGTGTATTTCCTAATCTGGTATTCTAGTATTTTGTTTAAATATTTATATGTATGTACTTTTTTTTCCTTGAACTTGAACTGGTCCTCAACCTCAGCTTTCTTATTCCTGGCTGGCATTCTTCTGCAGGAGCAAACTTCAAGCCCAGCGTTTTGCTGGTTAACTGGAGATGGAGTCTCATCGACTTTTCTTCCCAGGCTGGGTTCAGACTGTGATTCTCCAGATCTGAGTCTCTTGAGTAGATGGGATTACAGGTGGGAGCTGCCAGCAACTACTTGGCACACACTTTCATTATAATTCCCTTGGCATGTTGATAAGAACAAAGTTATGATAGAAACAAGAATACAAGCTACAAAGTGCTTCCTCTCCTTTCTTTCTGAAAAACACTGTGTAGTGTTTCCTTTTTTAACATCTGACTTAATTTCCCATTAAAGCCTTTTGATTTAATTTACCATTAAAGCCTTTTTGTTGGCTTGCATGTTTTGAATGCTTTTAATCACAAGGAAAATTACTTCAACAGTTATGTCAACAGAAATAGCTACCTCCCAAAGACTCGACTCTCTTATTTACTTGTGGCAGATCTTCTTACATAGTTACTGGGAACCAATTCTTGGTAATCTCTCAATACCATCAAAACCATTGATGGAATCCACTTTTCCCTTCTTGATAGTCATGATTTGTTTTTTAATAGTCTTGCTAAAAATGTGTTAACTTAATAAATCTTCTCAAAGAAACAAGTTTTTTGCTTTGTTCCAGTGCAATTTATTAATGGAATTTTTGTTCTATCTCTCCTCTTTGTCTTTCACTTTTTAAGGAACATTTTTAATCAGCAAGTAATAGTTCTGCTTATTAATGGAGCTCAGTGTGATCATTTAACATATGAGTATACTCTGTGAAAGTCTGAGCAGGATAACAGGCATTTTTATGACCTTAAATGTATGTTGCAGACTTTCACTTAGCCTATGAGCTCGTCATTCCTCTTTTCCTTTATGAATGTGTGGTGAGTTCCGGGAAAGCACAGATATTCCATGGTGCTGAATGATACAGAACTCATTCTTCCTATTGAACTGTATTCCGGTTGCACCTTTGCTAACCAACTATCTTCATTCTTTTCTTCTGTGATCAATATTCATTTTTATTTTATATTAACAAGGACACATGGTATTAATGGTTATACCTGGCTTATTTCACTTAACCCAATATCCTTTAGATATATTCATATTTTTCAAATGACAGGATCTCACTTTTATGACTACTATTCCATTTTATCTCTCTCCTGCACAGTCTTCATCTAATCATGTGCCAGAGGCCTCTCTAGTGGAACCATGTCTCTTTGATACTGTGAACAGTATTACAATGGCCATGGAGTGGAGATACCTCTGTTATATGGACTCAGTTTTCTTTAGAAATAAATCAGAGCATGGATAGCATCACTACATTGGTACTCTGTGTTTCTTTTTTGAGAAAGTTTGATCCTATTTTCTGTAGTGTTTGCTCCTACAATCCAATACTCTGTGAGTTTCTGGTTCCTTACCTTCTCCACAAGTAAGTTGCATTTCCTAGATTTTTATTAATGCTGAGAGTGTTTTTGTAGTGTTTCTCAGCTATTCATTTGTTTGGGGATGTTTTTATTCAGATAATTTTCCCATTTAACAATCAGACCATCTGTGTCATTTTTTTCTTGTTATTAAGTTTTTAATACATTGCATTTAATGGATATTTATCCTTCTAGTAAATTAAAGACCTGAGCTCAATATCCAGTACTGCCAAAAACATAATAATAGGAACAGCCAAGCTAATAGTAATCCTGTGGGGGGGGGGGGAACTTTTCCATCCCAACAGCCTATACACACAGAGACCGACTAGAAAAATACAGGCATGTGTGCACACGCACCTCCGATTTCACAAACCCTTGCCCTCTGGTGTAGAACATCTCAAGTCCTTCAGGCTTCATTTGACAAATGGTATTATATGGAGGTGCAAACCATATATTCTTTAATTTTTTTATTTAAGTGATTATACCAAAGTGTTTTCAACGCTACAAGTCAGATTGTGAGCACAACGCATTGTGGTCAATGTCACACCTTCTGCTGTTTCCCATCTGAAAGCTATTCTAAACCACTTGTACTGTACTAACAATGGAACATAGGACAACACTACCAAGTAAAAGGTTTTCAATCAATAAAAAGTCCTTTGCCTTTCAAAAGCCAGGATCATTCTCACAGCTGCAATTTGGGAAAAGTGCCTGGAGCACATGTATTTGGAAATAGTTTGGATTCATTAGATAGTTGGACACAGAAAAAGAGAAAATGGAGTTAAAGCAACCTGCTTCAAAGAAATCTATTTCAGAGAAAGTATATATATTATATATACATATGTATATATGTACATATATGTGTGTGTATGTGTGTATGTATATATGCATGTATGTAGACACACATATACATATATCTAGCTACAATTTATCTATGAAAGCTGGGTGAAAGCAAAGTAATCACATGGTCTTTAGATGAGCATGAATAAAAGAAACCCCACAACACAGACATACCATCAGCATATAATAACATACACTATAACATGCTATCAGTGTATAATAATATACATTAGAACATGCCATAAGTGTATAATAACATACAATATAACACGCCATCAGCGGATGCCATCTTGGCTCATTCCTGAAGCATTTTAGGAAAGTTCACTTTAGTTCAAATTAGAAGAACTTCTTATGAAACAGAAAAGTATTAAGTCATATTAAGATGATCCTCAATCTCAGGATGTCAACCACCACATTTTTAACTCTGAGGACTAAAAATCACCTGTTAAATAAATGTTATCCACCCTCCCACAGTGTTGCCAAGTTGTTGGTGTCCCATGTACTCTATACGCTCTAAGGTGAAAATGACTTCTGATGAACAAAGTGAGACAAACAGTTCTCCAGGCTGGGAACACAAGACTCATCTACTTTTGGTTGGCGTGCTTCATAAAACACCAGTGTGAGTAATGGAAGTCATCCCAAAAATGCCCGCGTATGAAATGGAGCCGGCTCACGGTGGGCGAGGAGTGGGGCTGGGAGAGAGGAGGAGAAGGATGGAGGGGACATTGATCAGGATGCACTGAGCTTCTGTACTGACATGAAAATTGAAACCCCTTTGTGCAACTGCTTAAAGATAGTTATTAAAACTGGACATAACGCAGTTTTCAGTAACGTGCCAGACCTTCAGATTCCCTTTCCACCCAGCCTCACCAGCTCCCCTCACCCTGGCACAAAGTGGAGAGTCGGCTGCTCTTGTTGCTCCACGGGGGGACTGGAAGCAAGGGGTCGTGGAGATGAGGGGCAATGCTGCAGCCAGCCGGGGCCACCCAAGGAAAGGGCTCCCGCCCGCCTGCCCTCCCTCTTGAAACCCTGGGGCAGAACCCAAGCCTGCCCAGCCTGTACCTGCTGGCAAGGATTTCTTTTGCACATGTGGCTTTTGGATATAAAATGTGACCATATGTATATATCTAGAGATTTCACCTGTGCATCTATTGAGCTCTGTTCTTACAATTGTCAAGAATGGCTAAGCAGCCCTGTGATTGCACATCCAGGTGGTTTATTTATCTTTCAACTTAGCAGATGTCTGGGCAACCCAAGCTGCTAGTGGATGCGGGACACTTGGTTTGCACATTTCCCTTTAGGGAACTGCTGTCACACCTGTTTTGCCTCTTCCCGTGGTCATAGTCTGTCTTAGAATTCTTCGTTTTCCAGAAGGAGGCTGATGACTCGCCTTCCAAGGCCATCGGTCTGTCTCTCTGACTCACAGATGTTTGGAGTTCTGAACCACTGATGTCCAGAGAGCCTCTGTGGTCATCTAATCTGCAATGGCCCACCTCCGTAACCTACAAAACAGTGATGTCCGAATTCACTCCTGTCTATATATGCGGCATACATGCACAAATGTGCTTTATAGTCTTCACATCTTTCCTTAATTCTCTAAGGGTTTGTAAATCAAAGAAAAGCCCCCTGAGGTTGACACATTTCCATAGCATTTTATTTAGGAGTGGTAAGGCGCATAGTATAAAATTATACTTTCCTGAACTGTCAGGAATGTCCTTTCTCTTTAACGCGTTAATTTTTAAATAGTTTTGAGGGCCAGATTAAATTTTTTTTTTTTTTTTTTTTTTTGGCCAGTCCTGGGCCTTGGACTCAGGGCCTGAGCACTGTCCCTGGCTTCTTCCCGCTCAAGGCTAGCACTCTGCCACTTGAGCCACAGCGCCGCTTCTGGCCGTTTTCCGTATATGTGGTGCTGGGGAATCGAACCTAGGGCCTCGGGTATACCGAGGCAGGCACTCTTGCCACTAGGCTATATCCCCAGCCCCTCGAGATTAAATTTTTATTCATCACAAAACCTGTTGCTTGTTTTTGTTGTTTTTCATTTATTTATTGTAGTGTAAGGTTACAGTTAGTTAGATAAAGAGTACAATTCTTTTTGCACAATGTCTGCCCTTTCCTTGCTCTCTCTCCCAGTTTTCCCCTCCCAACTCCACTCACAAGTTGTTTACTTCATTGTCAACAGTGAGTGTTTCAGTGAGGAACACAGCTGCATTCATTCACCCTTTGTTCCCTCCATTTCTGTGGCCCACCATTTGCCCTTCCAAAGACAGATAAATGAAAAAAACAAGACAGAAAAGTTTGCTTAGATCCTGCCTCTGGTCACTCCAGATGTTCACGAGATATGCCTGGCCAAGGTTGGTTAAGAATGAACATGAGCAAATTTCTCTGACTTTCTTTAAAAAAAAAAACTACAGCTTTACTACTGAATGACAAAGTTGGGATTTTCACATACAAATCATGAAGACAATCTGCCTGATGAAGAAAATGCAGGTCCTTGTACTACAGGACAGGAAGATAAAGCTAGAAATGCGGAGGGGACAAGGAAAGACGTTGTAAAACACGGTTTGCCCCCAGAAGAGAACACGGCGAAGTGGCTTCTTTATTTTCCATTTTGTCTTTCTCTTCCTTCCTGCCTCTTCTAACACTTACATTCTGTGCCTGTTGAATCTTGACAAAGCAAACATATGAACTAGCTTTTCCTTTTCCTTATCACCTTCTCTGCCAGGTCTTACCTCCACCAGTCCCTTGGTTGGCAGTGTTAATTTCCCAGAGGTGGGTACACAGCCTCAGGAGGAAATGAAGCTCAGACGTCCTGGAAATTACATCGAGCCGTGCACTGTGGCTTGTAGCTGTAACCTTTGCCACTCAGGAGTCTGAAATCTGAGAATTGTAGTTTGAAACCAATGCAGGGGAAAAAAAGAAAAAGAATCCACTAGGCTTCTATCTCCAATTAAAGCAGCAAAAAGCACAAAGTGAAGGAGTCGCTGAAATGATGGAGAACTGGACTTGAACTGAAACACTAGGCCAGACCATGAGGTGCTGACTCCAAGGGCAAAACACAACCGGCACCAGAGCACTCTGTCCACCTCAGAGCCAAATCCGTCCTCGGAATGAGTTCCCCCCTCCCTATTTCTTCGCCCCCCTTCCTGTGGGCCTCTGTCCATCTCTGAGTGGGTTTGGGGATGTGTGGATTGGTTTGCCCCCCGCCACATCTTCCCAGCACCCTGGCCAAGCCTCCTTCTCCCCCATCCAGCTGCGGTTCCTCCACCCCCGAGCGGGCAGCCACCGCCCAGCCCACAGTGGCGGATCGGAGCTCTCTCTCAGCAGTCAGCATCCTCTTTATTTGAGCTCCGGTCCACACAGAAGACAGGAGTTTCAGGGTGTGTCGGCTTTCAGTCTCTGTAAAACTTATGCCTGCAGTTAGCTTACTCAAGTCCTTCCCTGGCTCCTATTTTGTTGCATGATGTTCTTTTCAGTGTATTTCCTTACGCAGCTGGATTCCATGCTATTTTGGAGATAGGCATCTGAAAGCACTGTTTGGGGTAGGTGACTTTCTCAACACTAAGAATGAAAGCGGGGCACTGGGGGCTCATGCCGGCAATCCTCATTCCTCAGCAGGCTGGGCCCTGAGGACTGAGGCTGGAAGCAGTGAGGAAAATACATGAGGATCGTATCTCCAATTAACCAGCCAAAAGCCGGTCAAATGGAATAAATGAGCCCAGGGGCAGGGCCCAGACCCCGGTCGTTTGTCCTACCACCAGCATATGCACACAGAATTAAGCATGAAGTGAGATGAGAGTGAGTTTGAGATAATGCACCTTAAAAGATCTGAACAAAATATGAGCCAATGTAATCACAACCAGCACCGACACAGAGCATGCCTTCGCGTCGTCAGTAAGTTTCCTGTCTACAGGGACTTGAGCGGCCTCTCTTCCCTGGCTGCCTCTGTTGTTCCTCTTGGGTATTGGCTGTCAAGGGATTGGCAGCCTGAAAGCATCACTGTGAGCCAAGGCATCTGCACCCAGGGATTTTGCCACCTGCAGGGCCGGGTGCTGACACGCCTGCACAGCCAAGCCCTGCACTGAGTGGGACTCCTGACGCCATCACAGCAAGCTCCCTGTTCCTAGATCCCAAGAGATGACATCGTCTCAGGCACCTGAGCGTCAGAACTGGACAATATGTCTTCAGAACATTTCCAAGTTGCTAACAATTCATTAAACATGCCCCTCCTTTCCCTCCCCTCAGGCATACATATTAAGCCTGGAGAAAGTGGCCCAGAGTTCTGAAGTCAGGCTGGGAATTTTTCATTGACCCTTCTTAATAGTAACTCACCCTGCGCCATATTAGTAAAGACACATCTATAGCTGCAATAAGGAAACAAAACGACTGTGGGTCCTTGTGTGTCTTAAAGCGGGCAATGTTCATACATATTTCTACTTACATGTGTCCAGGATTTCTTCATTCTTGCCTGTAACGTGTGATAAAGCTCCAACGGCACACAGAAACCACCTCCTCGACCACGGAAGTAACGTGGCACCGTGTTGTCTTTCGCTGGAGATCCTGGATGACGTTCCCAGCCTGCATTGGTCTGCCTTCCTCCCATGCACTTTGTATCTCTTCCTGTTTCACCTCTGACTTCACATACTTGTGGATTAACATCAGCATGTTTCCATTCTTAATAAAGACTTATAAGTGAACCGGACCTCTCATTACCTCCTGCTTACAGCAATAACACTGTGATTATTCAAGGCAGGAAGTGGGGTATTGTGGTGTACCCTGGGTGCTTTTTCCATAAATGAACGGATGCCATGACACCTCTAAAATGTCAAGGTTTCACTATTATCGTGTGTCAGACTGGAGCATCCGATAGTTCCCGGGATGGCCAATGCTAGTGCTCCCGTCTTCTTGAAAGAGGACTTCACTCTTCAATGTGCAAAGAGTATTCTTTGTTTACTTACTTTATTTTCTTGTGTGTTGGAACTGGTACGATAGCTTAAACTCAGAATACGGGTGTTGTTGCTTAGCTTTATCTAGTGCTTGCCCACTGGAACTGGCTTTTTGGTGATTCGTTGGAGATGCGAGTCTAATAAAAGGATATTCCTGTCCGGGCTGGCTTCCCATTGTGATCCTCAGAACTCAACTTTCCGAGTAGCCAGAATTACAGGCGTGAGCTACACTGGTGCTGGACTCCTACAAAGAAGATCCTCATTGGAACTGTTGATTCTGTTATCATCATAACATTCATTACAGGCACCTTGAGGATAATTAGTTGCCGTCTTTACATGCTGCCATTCTAATCCCTCCACTAGCAGGCTTTTGAGAGCAATGTTAAACAGAGAGGAGCTGAACACCACGCCCCTCCCCTGTGTGAGTGGAGGCTGCAGACTCAAGGCTGATGTGTGGACCAAGGCTATGGTGGTCTCTGGGTCAAGACTAGGAATGTCTGTCTGTCTGCCTGTCTGTCTGTGCTCCTGGACTAAGCAGCACGGCCACCAGGAAAGCAGAAAGCTTGATCCTCGGGGATCACACAGGACAGCCACCAGCTTTATTCCTGAGTGCAGGTGGGTGAACAGCCTGGCTCGCAATGGCCGAGCAGCCCACGATGGATCCCAAGTCTAGCTCTGAGCTGGACTGCTGAGCTACTGTGGTGTTCATTTAGCATCCTCGTTGCCTATGCTTCCCAGTGCACCCACCAACCCAGGAGGAGTGGAAGGGGAGGCATCCTAGCCTCGCTCTGTGCAGCCTTTCCTGTGGGCAGGGCTGGAGGGGGAAGTTCCCTGACTGCCCCCTGGCTGACTGCAGGACGCCTTGTCACACACAGCCCAGTCCCTGGCACCCAGCTCCCCGGGGTGGCCACCTTTGCCGTCGCGCTGACGGCTCCCCTCTGTCCTGGTCCAAAGCAGACATTTAGGTGGATTTTAGGTGTGTACAGTCCTTTGATAACTCACTCTCTGCCTTTTATTAAAGGTGCCAGCACAGAACATCCACACTACATCTTGTGAATGTAGTATCGACCATCCTATTTTTAAGAGACAAAAGGGGGCAGAAATCTAAACTAATACCCTCAAAATGCGTGCGTGTGTGTGTGTGTGTGTGTGTACGCATTCACATTGCAATTTCTACATTCATCAATAGGACTGAATTCCTTGAAGGTGCTGGTGGATCAATGCTGTTTGTGTTGAGTTGACTTCCTTTCCTGTATTGGAAGTGTTCTGGAGGTGGCGAACAAGGAAGGCTGGAATGGGAATATCTTCACCAGGCTTACCTGCTAGCTTAGCGGTGTGCTTTTGTTTTCTAGTTATCCTAAATTCGTTGTTCACTTCTTCAATATGTCTTCAAGATGCTTCTCATGAAGAAGACATGGCAGAAGCCAGGCCTAGTGGCTGCTTTCCTCCTCATAAGGCTGAGATCTGAGAATCCAGGCATGAAGCCCCCAGGCAGACGAAACTGAGAGACTCCTTTCTCCCGTTAACGGGAAACAAACCAATCAGCAATAAAACGAATGGAAAGCCTGCCTTGCCTCAAGTGCTAGGGCACCAGCCTCAAGTGAAATAGCTAAGTGAGAGCAAGAGGCCCTGAAGGAAAAAGATCCCAGCTTGACCCCAGTCCCACTTTACACTTCAACACTCAGGAAATTCCCATTTATGTCTTTATTTCCAGCATTTCCTCTTCATTCTAGACCCATGATTCTAATAACTCATCTCAGAAGAAGAAGTTGAGATTAAGCTTAATACATTCTGCCACTGTTGGTGGTATGGCCGGAATCGGCTCTGACACGTTTGGTGGTGTGGCAGGTATCAGCTCTGACACGTTTGGTGGTGGGGAAGGCTGAGGTTCTGGTGCATTTTGTGGTATGGTAGGGCTCAGCTCGGTGTCATGCGGGAAGTAGTATCAGCTTGAATGCACAAGTCACCTCAGTTTTACAGTGACATTGGCCTGAGGGTCATGTATTGAAGTAATCACTAACACGTTTCTCAATAAAACAGAAAGCCTTAATAACATGTGAAGAATTTCAGTAAAAGGTAGAAATTCTATGAAACAGCTGTGATTGGCTGGCTTGTGGCTATAATAGAGATGTTATCTTTCAAGGCATTTATCTTTCAGAAATGCTGCAAAGGTAAGATTGACGATTCAAAGACATTTTCCTCTGAATTTAAAGGTTATAAATGAAATCCTATACTCCAGTCAGATTGGTAATTTTTAAAAGAATTTTCTTCAATAATCTCTTAAAGCATAAAAATAAGTTCTCCTGTTTAAGGCTATTGAGGGTCAACTGATTATGAAGTAAAGTACAAATGTCAGTGGGATTTTAACTGTGATGGTGATATTTTTGCAATTCGTAGTGGGGTTTTGTTTAGATTTGCTTTTCTTGCATGGTTATGTATTTCATAGGTAGACCAGCCTCCCTCTATTTTAATTTTTCTTTAAGCCTAGTTATTGTTTCACCATGATTTTGAAGAATACAGGATATTTCATTAAAGTATTTGCAGCACTGAAATAGGAACATTAGTCCATCAAAGTCCCAATGATTGTCTAAGCCACTCCTGCTAAGTCACCCTTGCTCACAGAGCTCTTTCTTCAACAAATGACAATAAAAATGGTTCATATTCTTGGAAAAGTAAAGGAGGAGTCATTTTTAAATTCTGCCCTGTATGTACCTGTTCTGTGGCCACTCCAGAGAGTATTTACTGATTCATTGTGTGCAGCTGTTTATCCACAGGTCTCCTCCTATGGGACTTCATCTCCTCCTCCACACACTCCTTCCTCTCTCCCTTCCTTCCTCCCCTCCTCCCTTCCTTCCTCCCCTCCTCCCTCCCTCCCTCACTTCCTTCCTTCCTTCCTTCCTTCCTTCCTTCCTTCCTTCCTTCCTTCCTTCCTTCCTTCCTTCCTTCCATTTTCTTCTCCTCATTTCTTGTTTACCTCTTTTCTGACTGTTTTCCTTCATTCTGGTGTGTGTGCTGGGAGAGTCAGGGTGTGTTCTGTAGCTCACTTAGTGGATGTCTGTGAGTTTGGAAAGATGATGAACTGTACTGGGAGAAATGGTGCCATTCCATTTGGTTATGTTTGATCTTTATCATTTGTTTCTGACATGCTTCATGCAATGCAAATTTTCCAAAACATATGCTAAATGTTTGTTGAAACACAATGAAATATCGGAGCCTAAGAAGCAAAGGGATGAGGAGACAGGCTGATTCATGATTTTGATGTACTATTCCTTAATGTCAGGTCAAATATAATAAGACCACATAAATGCTACCAAGATTTTTAAATGTAGAGTCTTTGTTGGTCAATTCATAAACCAATGCTAACAAATACATGTTTCAGTGGTACTTGCCTTCTGCTCTTTGGGTATAAGCAGAAAATAAAAACTTCAATCATGATTGAATATTCAAATGTTAGACAAATCACTTTTGAAATATAAAATAGAGAGATTACTAGATTTTTAGGTATTGAAGGGAAATGATTTAGCTTATGATAAAATCAGGAAAGGCAACTTGCCACGTGTGCTTGCTTCTCTCCACAGTTAACTTCATGTCTTTCTTAGTCACGTGGTGCTGTTTGTACTGTACAGTATAATGTGAACTCGGGAGTGACCACACTTCCTTCCTGTGCTCACGATGAGATTTTTTTCTCACGTCAATTTTAGGATTGATTTTTCTATGACTCTGAAAAACGCATAGGAGGATGACTTCGAATCTATAGATCTGTTTGAGTAGTATTATCATTTTCATATATTAACTCTGCTGATCTGAGAACATGGGAAATTTGTCTATTTTCTAATGTCTCAGGATGTTTTCTTAATTTCCTTCTCACTGTAGTTTTGTGGCCGACAGGAAAAGCTACTCATTCTGCATATTGATTTCACGTTTCACTTTTCTGAATATCTTTATCAGGTCTACACAGAGCCAGAGAGTGAGTGAAACTTCACCAGTGACTCATGGACTCGATTCCTCTGCTCTGAGCAGCTCACACGATTGCTAACACATGACCCAGGTCCACAGCTCCCAACACAGCAGACAGAGAGCAGATTCGGGAGTGGGCTTTCTTAGGAACGTTCCACCAAAGTGAGATACAGTTTTGTACAAAACAAAAGAAGGAACTATAACTGTAACCCCTCTGTACATCACCTTGACAATAAAAACATTTAAAAAACTATATTAATTAATTAATAATTAAAGAAGAGGAAATCATTTTATTAAATCCATGAATATAAAGTTAGTTGATGAGATATTTCAAAATAAACTAACATGAAAATATCCCAGGCTATATTTGGGGCTGAGTTAGAATATTGAAGATCAATATTTTTTGGAAAATTAGAAGTCCTGAGGAAAAGGTAAAGTAATGGATGGGCTGAGTTGCAGTTACTAAAACAACACAAGACACACTTCTAACTTTCCAAGAAAAAATCAAGGGTGTTTGCTCTGATATTTTTGAAGGAATTTAAACATGTTGAAATCTCAGTTAAATTGTAGCATTTGTGACATGATATTTTTATACCACTGGTTTATCTGTTTTATTTTCATTTTCCTTAAGCTTAAGAGAACTGATTTTACTTTTGAATTAGTAACTTCAGTGAAAACATATGTACACTTGTACTGGTGCATCAATACTGTGCTTGAAACTTTATTAAATATGGAAATGTGTCCTAGTTTCCTTCAGTTTATGTGACATAATATAAATGTCTCTGTATAAATTGCATTTGGGTTAAGCAGTAGAATTTGGTAAGTGAGCAAATGCATTCATCTAGGAAAGTCCAGGGCTTGAGAATAACTAAATATTGTTTCACAATGTAAAAACATTCTGTTCTGTTTTTTGTTTTCATTATACTGTAGATAGTCTCAGCTTGGTATGGATGCTCTGGAACCCGGAGGTTCTTGGTGTGGATGTTCTAGAATCTGGATGTTCATAGAAATACTAGTGCTAATCCAAAACCTTGTATGGAATAATAGAAGACCCTGAGTACCAAAAGCAACCCCTAGCAGGAAGAAGAGTGCTGGAGGAATATCAAAACCAAGCTTCAAATTCGATTACAACACTGTAGTTAAAAATCAGCATGGTAGTGGCATGAGAATAAGCCCGAGGACCAATGGAATAAAATAGAAGACCCAGAAATGAACCCGCAGACCTATAGCCACCTAATGTTTGATAGGGAAGCCCAAAAGGCAAGATGGACGAAAGAGAACCCTTTCAGCATACGGTGCTGGCAAAACTGGCTATACCTGTACAGAAGGCTGAAGGAAGAGCTTTATATATCACCCTGCACCAGAATCAATTTGAAATGGATAGAGAACTCCATGTCAGACTAGATTCCTGAAGCCTTTACAGAAAGGTAAAGGGGAAACACGGGCTCTCTGGCACAGGTCAAAACTTCCTAAGTAAGAATCCAGAATCACAACAAATCAAAGAATCACAAGCCTTGCAGGACCCTAACTCCTCTACCTCTGTGTGGCAGTAGAGGTGATGTTCTGTATTTCCTTCCACCAAGCCAGGATCTGCTAGGGTGAGTACATTCCATTGCTTTTTTTAGCATCTTTTGGTGATGCGATGAAAGTAAATAAAATACTTGTTCCTTCCAGGCCAGCGCACAATTAAAGGTGTGTGGTGGAGTTGTGTAGGGCTGGTCCTCTCACCAGAGAGCAGAGTCGGTGAGGTAAAGGCAGCTAGCCTCGCCCTCCGTGCAGCGTTATCCATGGCCTTGATGCTCACCCGTGACAATCTGAAAGCTCTGGAATGAAGGAGAAGGTACGAATTTTCTGTAGGATAGGAGTCACTAGGAAACCTGAATGTCATGTAGCCTCTACATCTGACCACCTGATTTTGTTGATGTAGTTATGCCCCTGGGCCATTTGCTCATTTTCACTATCTTAAAGCACATACAGGAAAATTGACTTTTTTTTTTTTTTTTTTTTTGCCAGTCCTGGGGCTGGGACTCAGGGCCTGAGCACTGTCCCTGGCTTTTTTTTGCTCAAGGCTAGCACTCTGCCACTTGAGCCACAGCACCACTTCCAGCTTCTTCTTTTGTTTTTTATTTTTTTGTTTGTTTGTTTTTTATGGTGCTGAGGAATCGAATCCAGGGCTTCATGCATGCAAGGCAAGCACTCTACTGCTAAGCCATATTCTCAGCCTGAAAATTAACTTTTTAAGTTCAGAAACTGGAAATAAAATGAGTCTTCAGAAGTGGAAGTCACATAAATCTAGTAGAGTGATTAATATATGTTATCTTTACTACTGACTTGAAAGAGACAAGAGTACAAAGAGAATTCTAGAAAGAGGTCTAGAAAGAGAATGCTAAGAAGCGCTACCTCTCAGTCTTTTCTCAGTAGTATTCTTGCTATTTTCCTTTCTCTATCACCATCTTACGAAAAAAAATATACTTGGGGCCCTTGATTTTCAAAGAAAATAGTCATTTCAAGGTCCCTCTTATGAAGGGGTCAAACATTTGAACTGATTTCCACTGCAATACCGCAGCCTCTGTAAATGTATTTTTCTAATGTACACACGGCTCTCTACCTGTGAATCACCATATTGAAATCCAACAGAATTGTGTCAATAAAGCAGCTTCGTGCATGTCAGATTTCTGAGTTCTTTTGCCCTCACATTTTCCCTTCTCATATTGGCTACTGATTGTTTAAGTATTTTCTCTTTTTCTTCATTCCTTTTTATATTTCACAGTCCTCTCCCACCCCCAGGCTCTCAAATATACCTCTGCCATTTTTGTTCATTGTGCCTTACTCTCAGCCTGCATGTGTTTCCTTGACACACCCTTTTGGTAGTTTGCTGAATGTGGTTGGACTCGTTTGCTTACATGGAGGAGTGAAGACCGTGAGCCAGCTGCCTTTGCACTTGGACAGCGGGAACACAGGGAGAGGGATGGACCAGGTGGGTGGACTGCCTGTACCACAGCATAGGCAGAAAGGTCCAAATGAAATCACCCCAGTCAAACCAGTCCACATTAATTATACTTAAGACTTTTTAAGTCGTTGCAACAAGTGAACATTGTATAAAATATAGTTTGATAGTTACTCAATTCTGTCAGATGTGTCCAAGTATACAAAACAGTCCTGGTGCTGCCTGTTATGACCAAAAGCCTAGGAGTATGACATATTTAGGTGGTTGTGTGTTGAATAATTCTCAGATACATTGCATGGTGGTTAAATCAACTTGTGTCTCTCCATGAATACTTGACATTTTACTTTGGTGCAAACTTTCTGAACCTTTTCTTCTTATTTCTGAAATGTAGAAGTTTAATAAATTGACCCAGATCATCTCCCATCTTTCTTTCTTCTGTTTATTGATTATGCTATGTGTATATTTTGAGCTCATCAACTTGTTTAAAAAATTACAGTCACATTACATAGGGCTACTTTGAGGGCCAGAAGGGAAAATCTGTGGAAGAACAAAACAGAGGGAAAATGCAAAGAAGGAATGTGTTTAATTAACAAAACCGCTTAGAGAGGAACAGATGGAAATCTGCCATTGACCTAAATTACATGCTTCTATTTTTTCCTGGATGGAATTCATCCTATCTTTGCTTCCAAAGAAAAAGCAGTATACTAATTAAGTTATTTTAGTTATCAACTTCAAAGCCTCAGCAGCTCTTCCATTCTTCCTTCTAGACATATATTTTTTAAATTTCTCCTTTATATTTCATTAGTGAAAAGTCTTTTCATTGTATGGCATTGACAATGTGGTAGCCTATTTTTAATTACTATTCTTCAATAACATGGAAAGACCACATAAGCAAAGTCCGAAATAGAGACTAGCTCAGTTTTACCTCCCAGGATGTACATTTTTACAATTCAAACAAGCAAACCCAGACAGATCTACAGTAAGTTATGACCTCCCTAACCTTCCTGTCTGAGAGCAACAGCCCAGGCAGTCTGTCAGAACAATTTTCACAAACACAGAAATCCTGGCAGCCGCTCAGACATGTGTCACAGGATGGGATGTTTGCATTATTCTTGATATTATTCTGAATACTGCTTTCTTTTACCATCTTGTTTTATGTTTCTGAATTCCTGAATTCAAGGCCTTGGCACTGTCCATAGCTTTTTCACTCAAAACTAGCCCACAGTTCCATTCCCAGTGTTTTTTTTGTGGCTAATTAGAGATCAAAAGCCTTGCAGACTTTCCTACCTAGACTGACTTTGAACCAAAGTTCTCAGATCTTAGCCTCCCCAGGAGCTAGGATTGTGGGCAGGAGCCAGCAGTGGCGAGATTTAAGTTTTCTTCATAGCAATGTGTCTAAAGTATATTATAGAATATGTATGACAAATCTAAATAGAATATTGTGTTTTAAATATTGCTTATTTCAAAGTAAATCTACAAATCGATATTGTACTTATAAGCCTGTGAATTGAGCTGAAAACCCTTAGTACAAGAAATTGAAGATTATAATATATAATAAGAAGAAAATAACTTGACACAACAATGATATGGAGGGTGAAAGACCTAATGAAGAACTGCAAACAAATAAAAGTAGAAACTTTATGATATGAGAAATCTCACTGAATCCATTACTCCATCTATGTTATAAAACATTAGGAAACACGAACTCGTGAAATACATGAAGATAAATGATAAAATGGGAAACCGTCAGGCCCACAGGTTAACTCAGTCATGAGCGATTAAGCTTTCCACGTCCCTGTTTAACGCAAGTATTTGGCGACCTCGTCACTAGTCTCAGAACAGCTCTAGCAGTGAGCTTGGTGAATGCCATGGTTGTGGATTTTCTGGGGAGTTCTGCCCATCTCTGTTGGGTTCCTGAATGGCTGGAGATCACTGCCTTGAAGCACCCAGCGGACCTCCATGTCCCTCCCAGCAGAGAGCCGATCCCCCTGGAGCCTGGCCAGCCTCATGGCTGAGGACAAACGCCACCCAGGCGGGTGTTTCTGCTTCTGCCTCCCTCCAGCAGCTCCGGCGGTGGCTCTCGAGTCCAGGGCCGCAGGCCTTGAGCTCAGGCCCCAGACACCTGACTTTCCCAAATGTCCTTCTCCTCACTCACGCTGTGTGCACACTTGCTGCTGTTCCCATTGTCCTTGCTTGGAAAATGTGTACCCTTAATTTGGGAGCTCTGATCGCTGGTCTCTGCTCAGAGCAAGATGAACTACTGCTTCCATAGGAAGCAATCCATCTAGTGAGTAGGCGGACTAATGAATCTAATGCACAATGGACAATTTTCCATTTTCTCTATCAATTTACCACTTTCTTTACCAATTTTGCCTTCATTTATTTAACAATACTTACATCTGATAAATTTTCTTTTATAAAATTCAGTTGCCTATTACATTTGCCTTCAAATAACTATTGATCTATCTACCTAGAAACAATTTTCCATGTATATGATATTTTATATTTTATCACTATATATTGCACAATTATATATCACTTAATTTAGCTTTATATTAAGAAACCTTCAGTTCATTAACCTTTAGTAACTAGAATGAATGAAGCAAAATGCCTAATACTGCCATTATGATAAAGTTCAAAGAAAAATCACCCCAGCTTTACAAATGACCCTAAATGATTGTCACCTTGCTTCTTATTCATAGAAATATCTGCAGGAATTCTGGAAAATTAAAATTAACAAATAAGAACTTGTGAAAATTGCAAGGTATTTGGCCTAAATCATTAATAAATCTGACTCTATTTGCAGGCTTACTTGAGCTCTCTAGACATGGCCTAAGTTATATTTATTAGTTTGGAAACAAAATGTAAAGACTTTAATCTTTTTTATACATTTATTTTATTTAATGTATGCATTGGTAGCAGTAGCAATACACTGCAAGGTACACAAAGATGTACACATAAAGTGCTTGTCAATATGAGATATAGAATATATACATATTGGTTCTAGTTTATAGATACTTACGTGCATATATACTTCTGTATATGTAGATTTTTATTTTGATTGTTTGCTTGCTTTACTGTGATTTTGGGCAGGGCCTTAGAATAGGCAAGCAAGAGCAATCTATAAATGACTTACGAGTTAAAAAAAATGACATTCTGGACGAGATAAAGTGCCTTTAAAACTAACCTCCTGTGGTTATAGCCCTTTGTGAAATATAAAGTCCACATTTATAGTGCTCATGGAAAATACCCCTACGGGGGCCCAAATGAATCAGACAGTCTTCTGGAATCTTCACGGAACAGGAATGGAGAATGTCGGGGTTCATTGAGGAAAGCGCCCTGGAAGAGCTGGGAGGCTGCTTGCTCTATTAGTCATCCACAGAGAGGAGAGGAAGGGGGCTAAGGTACTGTTTGGCTGAGAGGAAGGAAGTTGGAGGACAGAGAAAGGAAGGGAAGCTGCCCTGGCATTTTCCCGGGTCTAAGCTTGATTTTTCTGTGAGGCCCTAATTCCTCTGAGCCGTGAGATGACTGCGGTGCTCATAATCCCCACGCTCTGAGGAGGTGCGAATCAATTCTGCTCTGTGTGAACATGACAAGGTTGTGCAAAGTCTTCTCCAAACCACCTCTCCTCACTTCCTTCAGAACCTTGACCAGCACTTTGCAGGCAAAGGCAGAAAAAGGGTTTAGTGCATACAGGAAATCTCTCTATCCATCAGCACATACATGCATACGTAGAACAAGAACATGCATCAGTACACACATGCATACATAGAACAAGAACATGCATCAGTACATACATGCATACATAGAACAAGAACATGCACTCCTATCTATACAAGAAGTTAACGGTCTCCAACAAACATACAGGATTTTGTGTCATATAATCATATTGCTTTAATAAATACTATAAATTGTTGCATATTTAATACACATGCACACACATATATATGTATACACACAGATGTTTTTAGGAAGCTATTACCATTTTCTCTCACTGATGGCTAGGAAAAATAAAAAATATGATATATATAAATGTGTATTTTGTATAATACAATTACATATGCAATATAATTATAGATAAAATACAACTTGACTCTTGTATGCCTGAGTTCAAAGTGACAAATCATTATTGTTATGGTTCGGATGTGAAGTGTCTCCCCAAGAATTTCCAGTATCGGTGTCCATACCTAGTGAAACTAGTATGGAAGGCTCTGTAAAATTCAGGAGGTGGGACTTAGCTAGAGGAAATAGGGTAGAGGACTCTGGTCCTGTTAAATGCCTCGTCCTTGACTTCTCCTGTCTTTGTCTGTCTCTCCCTCTCTCTCTCCCCATCCCCCTCCTCTTCCTGCCTCGCTCTCTACAGTCCCCTCTCCTTCCTGTCTGTCTCTGGTGAGTGTACCCCCTCCCCTTCCTTCCACCTGCACGGTGACCTTGTACAGTCACGTGACCACCAACGGAGCCCACTGAAATCATGAGTCAGAACAAGTCTGGTCTCCCTTCAGTTCTTTCTGTCAGACATTTGTTCATAACTACACAAAAGTGATGAACAAAATTATGAATGATTAGCATTTTAACATAACCAAGGTAATTTTAATTTATTGAATTGAAACCAGTAGCATAGAACACTGACTGGTATATAACAGTGCTACATAGCATACTGACTGGAATATAACATTGTCCTGTAAATACCCAGATAGGAAAACAAGAATATGCAGAGGGACAGTTTCACAGTTTTCATTCTATACACTGTCATCTCCCCAGCTTTCATTAGTTATAAATACACGAAATTAATTCAATTATGGTTGAGTCATGTGAATATGATTTCCAAAGCAAGTGATTTTAGGTCAATTAGGCTATATTATATCTTTACTCTGATACGGGAAATTCAGTCATGTATCTTAACTTTAAAAAAGAATTGTTTAATGGATTGAATAAATGATATAATAGGAGAAAAGGAAATTGTACGGTGAGAATATGGCTTGGGGACTCTTTCAGCTGGAAAGAGCCAGGCAGCCAGAGAATCCAGCACCATGTTCTGGAGTTAGGAGTTCTGCGGCACACTGAGCTGCTTCCTTACGTGTGGCCTGGACTGGGACCTCTAATTTAACACGTGTCGTGGTATGGAAAGCTTTCAAATTAAAGCTTTTAATGCTACAACTCTAGCAACTAAATTAAACCAACTGCCTTAAAGTAAGCAGAGTGACAATATGCTAAAACAGGAAAAATTAAATGTGTAGACCAAGACAGACCATTGTACATAAGTAATCAGAGAAGAATAGTTCATAAATTCACGTTTAAATGTACCAACCTGTGTTATGCATTAAATTTATCCACTAAGTAAATATACATCATGTAATCTCACTAATCCTACACAATATCATGACTGATTTATGTAATTTAGGACACTAAAGAAATATTTGTATAATTTGAGATATAAAATTAATGAAAACATTTATTTACCAATCATTGCCCTTATTTTACTCAAGATTAAAAATATATTATTCACCAGGGGCTCATGAACGTAGCTACTCAGGAAGCTGAAATCAGAGGATCAGGGTTTAAATCCAGCACAAGCAAGAAAGTCCATGAGACCCTATCATCACCAGTGAATCGCCAAAAATCCAGAAGTAGAGTTGTGACTGAAATGGCTGAGTACCAGTCTTGAGCAGAAATGCTTAAGGACAAAGCCTAGGTACTGAGTTCAAGCCCCAGGACCAGCACATGCACTCAAGCACACACACACACACACACACACACACACACACACACACGATGTTATTTAACACGATGTTATTGTTTAACACTTAAGCCGAAGAAGCATTAGAAAATCGTATACTTTTGTGAGCAAATAAATCATAGGATGAAAATTAAAGTAGTTCAAATTATATGTAAACCTTAAAACTAGAACTTATCTAGAAAAACACAAACTATATCAAAGAGGAAATGCAAGAACTGAACATCTGGAACCTAGGAGAAGCATTTCAGGTTCAGGCAAAGATGTCCTGGCAGGCAGAATGGCCACACCCCAGAAACAGTGGCAAGAATTGACATGGGGGGGCAGGGAGAGAACACCTCCAATGCTGAAGCGAAGCCAAGAGCCGACAGAGAACAATCTTTCTCAGATACTCACCTAGCAAGAGATGATTATCCATAGCACAAAATGAACACCCGCCTTTTATATAACAAAGTGCAAATGAGAAATAACTACACCTTTCCCTTCAGCCCTCAGGGCAACCAGTGCATGAGTCCCTGCATGAGAACCCAGAACTCAGGGGAAGCATTGTAATGGGGGAGACCTGGGGAGGAAGGCCTGCTCCTGGCTGGTGGGGTGTGAGCCAGTCCACTGCGGCCAACTGTGGCATGGAGGGGCCTCAAACAATTAAACACGAACATGCATGTGGCCCAGATGCCCCACTTCAGGTGGAGGGCTAACGAGCAGAGGCTGCTCACTATGGAAATGTCTGCTGCAGTCCAGTGTGCTGGGCACGGCTCACACAGCCACGCTCCAGAGCCCACCATCACGTCATGAATCACAATCCACAGGACACACGGACACACCCACAGCTCCTTTCCTCAGCTACAAGAGGAGGCTGCTTGCTATGGAAATGTCTGCTGCAGTCCAGCTGGCTGGGCACGGCTCACACAGCCACATTCTAGAACCAGCCATCACTTCATGCACTCAAAATCCACAGGACACACGGACACATCCACGGCTCCTTTCCTCAGCCTTAAGAAGAGTATAAAGCATTGTCGTTTCTGGAAACTGGATGGAGCTGGAGAGCATCCAATAAAGCATCCATGAAGACAAATATCCATGCTTTCTCTCAACTACAGGAGCCAGGATAACACAACACCAAGCAAAGCCCAAGATCACAACAAGGTCATGAAGGTAGAGGAGAGAGCATGGAGCAGAGGAGGGGGAGGAGGGGGGCTGAGAATTGGGGGAAGGGGAGGAGGAGGAGGAGGGTTGAAGAGAGGTGGAAGGGGAGGAGGAGGACCACGGCTGAGGAGAGGGGGAAAGGGAGGAGAAGGAGGGTTGAGGAGAGGGGGAGGGTAGGAGGAGGAGGAGGAGGAGGATTGAGGAGAGGCCAGAATGAGAGGAGGGATGAGGAGAGGGTGAAGGAGAGGAGGTGGGGAGGAGGAGGAGGAGGAGGAGGAGGAGGAGGAGGACTGAGTAGAGGGGGAGGGGTGGAGAAGGAGGAGGAGGTGGGGGGCTGAGGCAGGAAAGGACACAGAAGGGAGCAGAGCCAGTGGATTTGTCCACACACACCGTGCTCCTCTATGCTAGTGTCATGGTGAAGTCCTCACTACCCACAGTTAATGTGCCCAGAAAATCATAACTAGGATTTCTATTATAACCTTTTATGTTTTTGTGGAAACACAACAGGAATTTTTGAAAGTAGCGACCCTGAGAATAACGACTACGTTTTAACAACACTTAAAAGGTAAACATTTAGGTATGCCATCTTGTGGTATCATGCTTCCCCATGTGCTAGCATTAAGCAGAATCTGTCCACTCAAGAAGCGTCCCAAGGGGAGAAGGAAATCTGTACAGTCAAGGCAGACAGTTCTGCTGCACCGGAGTGTATCTAACATAACTGCAAAGTGGAAACAACTATTAAGAAGATTAGAATGACCAGATACTAAGTTCTTGTTTATTTCCTTATTATATAATTATCTACAACCAGTGCTTGTATGCCCTCCAATAATTATATTAAATAACACACCCACCCTCTCTCTCTCTCTCTCTCTCTCTCTCTCTCTCTCTCTCTCTCACACACACACACACACACACACACACACACACAATTTCCTCTTAGGGAGTGGATTCACTCATGGCAGATTAGGTACTAATCTGATCAACTAATTTGAATTGTAGTTTTCATATAAAGTATAATAAATTCTTTTGAATTCAGCAGCTTGGCATACTTCATTTTCAATGATAAGTTGTATCATTTGTTTCATTCTGGGCACCATAACAATTTCTTGATGAAAAAAAATTGATAAAAGTAAGTGGATCTAAAATTTTCTTTTTTGAAATGTTTATCTTTATTTTTCATAAAGGACATGATTATAAAGAGGGAAAGAAATATACTTATGGTTAGACAGATCACTTGGTATCGCAACTATTGTTAAGATTTCTAAGTATGTAAATATAAATTAACCTAACCAAATAAAGAAAACCAGGAAAATCATCATAGATATCTACATAAATAAATAAGTACTATTCTTACATCCAGCATTTCTCACAGTTTCAGTTTCTGCTATTCCTTCAAGAGATCATTGTTCGCCTTGAAGAGACAGTGGGCTTTAAATCATTCTCCCAGATCATCTACGACAGTGATAAAGATGCCTATCTAGCTGTCATCTTTCTATCCATCTGTCTATCTACCTATCTATCTTTGCATATATAAACATATATATGTGTATATATATATATATGTATATATATGTATATGAGAAAGTTAGAAATACCATTTTAACAACTGTTTGGAATGTCTTGCAGGCTTTGGTCGCCATAGATTTCAGTTAGAAAGGCAAAGAATTACAACACATTCAAAGGAAACAAAGAGTAACAATCTCCACGCCCTATGAAGATATAGGGCAGCATTCTCTACAGTCTTCACTCTTCACAGCTTGCTTGCTCAAAAGTGACTCCACCATTTGAGCCATGCCTCCCACTCTGCTTTTTGCTGGCTGTTTTGGAGATAGGGTCTCACGGCCCATTGTGCAGTGGCCGTCTTTGAAGCATGATCCTGGAGATTTCATCCTCCTGAGTAGCTAGGACGGCAGCGGTGAGTCACCACTGCTCCTCCAACGATCTTCGTGTCTTCACGAACCTTCAGAATAGCTCATTGCTTTCATTTCCTGCATCAATAAAAATGTAACATCCCTTGGGGTAGGTACTTTATGTCATCTGAAGTCTGAGACGAGGTAACAAAATCCTTTTACATTAATCATACACTGGTGTGTATATAAACTAAACACGTTGGCTACACAAGTGCCCATGTGCATGCGTGTGTGCACATGTGCACACACACGCACACACACTAACTGCGGCCATTGTGAGACCTGCAAACGCTCAGAGGGATGGAACACTAAAGATTAGTACTTTTCTTCTTAGTACGTTTATAATTCACATTTTCCACCTGTAAGCTCACACTTTATGTGGATGACCTATTAATGCATTGACATAATATTGATTCTCTAATAACTGTCGTAGCAGGACACACGCATTTCCTGACTCTGCAGTCACGTCTCATCGTTTCAGACCTGGCAGGAGGCTCAGGGGACCAGCCGAAGCTTCCCTCGTCTCCTGGGCCCCGAATCTAATTTGGAGGTCGCTGGTGGCGCGCAGAGCTGGTCCAGGGCCCTCATTAGAAGCGTGCTCTGCAGACCCCCAGTTCACTAACACGATTTGCCTCACTAATGTGCGTCTATTTCTGCTCGTTTGTAGCAAACGTGAGGGTGGTGGTGTGCTTCACAGTGAATTCTTTCTGACAGCAACTCTGTAAGCAAGAGGAATTCACAACGGGAGTTCAGAGCAATCCTTTTTTCAGTAATTCATGTCTATTTCACGCCGTGTGTTCCTACTTCATTTGCACACACATTTTACACACGGATAGTTAGTTCACTGCCTGGAAATTAACCTTTTATTTTATGGTGTTTATTTGAGATCTCTTCTCATTTTTGGTTTGTTTGATTTTTTAAAAATTCATTTTATTATTTTTATTATCTTTATGTAGTAGATGTACAAAGAAGTTTTAAATAATACAGTACATTTATTATGTATTATATAATTTTCATTTTCTGTTTACTACTTGGTTTTTAAAGTTTGTCTAGTATGACAGCTTTCTAGTTCTTTGAACTACAGAATAGATTCAAATGGGAAAATAAAACAGCAAATATTCTATTTCCAAGAAACTACTTACATTTACATATAGAAAAAGATATAAACCTCTCCGAGAAGTGACAGATGTCACATTTCAAGATTAACCCAATGTTTCCTTCATTCTTGCCATCACTATAGAAAGATTAAAATGATTTTCTAGAGTATTGAATTCTGTTCTTTCCAAAAGAAAAACTAAAAGCTATATTTTATAAGTTTACAAGGAACTAGTTACAAAACAGAAATACTGATTAGTAACATTGCATGATTAAAATAACTGAATTGGGTGGGGGAAGGTGGCCCAAGTCTATAACTGTAACTACCCAGAAGGCTGAAATCTGAGGATCACAGTTCAAAGCCAGCTCAGGCAGGAAATCCCATGAGACTCTTATCTCCAAATAATCACCAAATAGCTGGGAGTGGAGGTGTAACTCCTTGAGTGAGAAAGCTAAGGGACAGTGAGTGCCCAGGCCCTGAGTTCAAGCTCCAGTAACACCCCCTACACACACACACACACACACACACACACACACACACATACACGTACACTGTCTTACACAAAACGTAGGCTTCCTGCACATATAAAGATTCTTTTTGTACTTGGCAATACTAAGGACTGAACTCAAGGCCCTGCAAGGCAGAGGTGCTCTTCCACTTTAGCCTCACTGCCATTCCTTCTATACTGCTCATTTCCTTCCTTCCTTCCTTCCTTCCTTCCTTCCTTCCTTCCTTCCTTCCTTCCTTCCCTCCTTCCTTCCTCTCTTTCTTTCTTTCTTTCTTTCTTTCTTTCTTTCTTTCTTTCTTTCTTTCTTTCTTTCTCCAGTCCTGGGCCTTGAAATCAGGGCCTGAGCACTGTCCCTGGCTTCTTTCTGCTCAAGGCTAGCACTCTGCCACTTGAACCATACACTTCTGGCCTTTTCTGTATATGTGGTGCTGAGGAATCGAACCCAGGGCTTCATGCATACGAGCATGTGGGGCACACGAGCACTCTTGCCACTAGGCCACATTCTCAGCCCCTACACTGCTCATCTTCAAATCAGAGTCCTCACTGATTCCTGGGTGAGCTGGCCTGAGCTGCGACACCAGCCTCCTTCTTGTACTTTCTTGTGTCCCAAGGAAGACACACCCTACTGGACCAGCCAGGAGCATCCCCACGGCCGGGGTTATGGAAGCACCCCACCCCATCCATCCATGGGCTAAGATGGGGGTCTCACAACTGGGTTAGCTTGGGATCATGATTTCCCGATCCTTGCATCTCAAGTGTCTAGGATTACAGGCCTCAGCTACTGGTCCAGAGGAGCGTGGACAGCTTCCTCTGTTTTTATGGCTCCTGCATCCTTCCTCAGTGCTCTCAGAACAGAGCCTGAATGGATTCCACAGGCAACAAAGAAAGCAACTGATGGTGACTGCATGCGGCATGGTTTCCTGAAGTGCCCAGGCTAGTTGGCATGTGTGAGGAGATCCTACAGCAGCAGATTTCCACTGAGGCATGTCTTTGGAAAATGTTAACCCAGAGCTTCTGGAGAAATGGTCATGAGAAATGCTAAGGCTTGGAGAATGTGTAAATACAAGTTGGCCATTTAAATTCAAATTGCGAATTGAAGTAAAATCAAACTTCCCATGGAGTCGTGAGAGTTAGGCAAAGGCAGAAAAGATTCAAGCGTTGATTACTTATTGTGAAAGAACATTCTGGGGCCTGAACCCATGAGAAAAGCTCCAACGTGGCATAAACGCAGCTTTGGAGGGAGTGTCCTGTCCTTTGCTGATCCACAAGGTGACCCCTGGCGGGTAGAGCTGACTCGACTGTCCATCCCAGCACCTGCCCCGGCTGCGGTGCTGACAGACTGGCTTTACCTCCGGCTTCTTTCTTTCCCCATAGTCGTCCTCCCTGCAGGAAGCACATTTACATCATATCCTGGAGTCGTGGAAATAAGCATGCTGCTTCTAATTTCAGTAACTGGCAAAGGACGCATTACTAGCCCGTGAATGAAGAATGGAACCATCGATGAGGAATCATTCCTTTTTCTCAAGCCAACAATGGAGCAACCACCCTGTGGCTTTGAAAAACAACAACAGTGATTTCACGTTCTCGTCAAAGCAGGACCACCAAAGCCTGCCATCCCAGCTACTCAGGAGGCAGAGATCTGAGGGGCCTGATGCAAAGATAGCCCGGGCAGACCGATCTGAGACTGCTATCTCCAAATGGCGAGCAAAAAGCTGGAAGTGTGGTGTGGCTCAGGTGGAAGAGCACTGTCTTGCCAAGCTTTTGCTTTTCAATAAAAGGTTTTCTGCATTGAACATGTCTGATTTTCACTTTTAATGTAGTTTATTGGGTTTATTACTCTTAAAATTACATTACTCTTGAAATGACATTAAGCAAAACACATTTCTCTGAAATTTTCTCATTTGTTCAACTAAGTGACAAGTAGATTTTGCACTATATATCTTTCTGTCCCTAAAACGCATCCACGAGTATGTTATTGAACTTTACTCTATGATTCATTAGTTTGCATGATGCCAAGTTGCTTCTGTGTATTCTGAAAAGTGTCTGCCAATTACTGCACATCACACAATTATATTTGATGGTTGCTTTACATGTTATAGAATGAGTTAAAGAATACTAGGCAAGAAAACCACATAAATGATGGGTTTACCATGTGAAACATCATAGAGGTCATGACTTCCATGTGATTTAGTATCTATCATCTTAGGCTTGATTATTAGTTAGGTTAAGGAGATTAACGCAGGATTTCTTCACTGAAAGATATTTTCTTTTGGAATTCAGCAGTATCAGAGAGTTGATTTGAGAAAACACAAATGTTGTTCCATTGCAAATATTACTTAGGGATTCTTAGTATTTGTAAGTGGATTTCATCTGCAACTGTTTATGTATGTTTCCATATACGATAACAAACATATTACTATACTAATCAATTGATATTTGTTCCTGTTTCATTTTTAAACTTACACACACATATAAATATATATGATTTATATCTGCCACTATGGACTCCTAAATATTTATTTTTCTCTTATGAGTTAAAATACAGTACTATCAATGTAGATATTGTTAAGTAACTTATTCTTATTGTAGACATTAGATTGCCCTCCTTGCTCTACTGATTTCTTCTTTTGTTTCTTTAACAAATTCTTGTCGTTTTTTTAGAATATTCTCATTTTCTGGACCATGATTGGGAAGGAAATAATTCTCCTAGGATTTCTGATAACTGTTACTGAGAAACCAAAAATCGGTGGGAAAGAGGTGCTTATTACTCTGTGCAGGACAATGCCACACCACTGGCTTCAATTACTCTCGGTCACCTCCACTTGCTGATGGCTTCTTTCCTCCAACAGGGAAAATTCTAATTTGCATGATCTAAAATGGATTTATATTTTATTTATAGCATACACATAATTGTGCATCCATACCCCCTTTAGAAACATATGTATGCCCTAATCAGAGCCATTGCTAATAGTTTTTCTTTAGGCTGCACATAAGGAAACAAATCATTCGCGACCCCAGTTGCTTAAATTGGCTATCCCTCCTCACTCCAAGTTCTTTTCCTGTGAATCTGCTATTCACTTGTGGGTTTATGTGTTTGGTTTTCCTTGCCATTCCAATCTTGTTTGGTTTTGCTGATTTGCTTATTCTCTCGGAAGTGTGGTTTCTTTGCAGTAGTGATGGAGGTCAGAGTTAAAATAAAGACAGGTGATGGGCTGGGGATATGGCCTAGTGGCAAGAGTGCTTGCCTCTAATACAGGAAGCCCTGGGTTCGATTCCCCAGCACCACTATATAGAAAATGGCCATAAGTGGCGCTGTGGCTCAAGTGGCAGAGTGCCAGCCTTGAGCAAAAAGATGCCAGGGACAGTGCTCAGGCCCTGAGTCCAAGCCCCAGGACTGGCAAAAAAAAAAAAAAAAAAAAAAAAGTGCTTGCCTCTGATAAAGACAGGTGATTGGCGGGTGGGGGGGGGCACCCTGCCAGGGAACCTGGCTCTCACTGCCCTGGGCGGCTTCCCACGCTCCGCCTGAGCGCCGCCTTCCCTGGGACGTTCTTCACTTGCAATACCCTTTCGCGTGGTGTGACAACCAGGCATGTTTCCGGGAGGCACCTGGGCAGTGTGGCCCCCAACGGTACCTGCAGGAGTCCCGGCTGTCATCTACATGCTTCTGCTGGTGGGCCAGGGCCCGGCTCTGTCATCTCCTCCTGCAGCCCGACTGGACCGGGATTCCTTCCTCCCACTGTGGTGGGTGAGCGTCCTCCTCCACCGGGAGCCCCGAATGCTTCCCGCCTGCCGCTGGCTTCTTCCTCACCTGGTTTTCAAAAGGCAGAGCTGCTCATGGCTAGTAAGCAAAATTACACAAACCAGCCGGGTTGGGATCAAGGTTTTGTCATTACAACTGAGGAGAGATTGTTTAGGGTCCAAAGAGTTTGTTGCTGGCACCAGTGGCTCGCACCTGTCATCCTAGCTACTCTGGAGGCTGAGATCTGAGGATAGCAGTTCAAAGACAGTCGCACAGTAAAGTCTACCAGACCTTTATCTCTAATGAACCACGAAAACGCCAGCCCTAGAGATGTGGCTCAACCGGACAGCACTAGCCTTGAGCAAAGAAACAGGTTAGCGCTGGCACCCAGGCCCTAAATTCAAGCCCCAGGAGCAGCACCAAAAAACTAAAAAACAGAAAACACCAAACACCACGACCCACTTAGAGTTTTCCATCTCATGAATACATCTATAAGTCGTTTGGGTTACTTCTCATTTCTGGGATGTGTATGTGAAGATTAAATTTTATGTCACTGTTTCTGAAACTGTAAGAACTTTGCCATCTGCCTTAGGTTCTCTCTTCACATTTGTCTAAGGTCAGTTGTCTATACTATGGAGAGCTTCTAGTTTCCTGTCAAGAATTCCTCTGCTCGGCTGCATTTTCTGCCCTTCGCTCTTTGTGACACCACACTGGCCTGAATGCTTTGCAGTTACAGTGCATGTGGAGTCAGGTTGTATTCTGCTGGGGTTTTCCCTCATTGCTTCAACGTTTTGTGATTGTCTCCTATGACTCTGTAATCAACTTGTCAATTTCACTAAAATGCCAAATAGGATTTTAATTAGGATTGCTCTAAATATATAGGACAACTCAGAAAGCATTGTCAACTTAACAACATTACTACGACTGTTGATCCAGAGTAAAAATACCTCCATTTATTCAGCTTTTTCACCAGTGTCTCTCAGCTGTTGGGCTTGATTTCATAAATAGCTGGACTCTACTGTCAGATATGAACCTGACACCTTAAACCTTAGTTGTAGTGAGGTTCACTTTTTGAGATTTCAGTCCGAAAATGTGAAGTACAGAAAAATACGACTGATTCTTACACTGATATTTTATTGTGTGACCTTGTGAATTTACTTAGCTTCTCAGAGAATCAGGTTTTCCTGCATTATTATCATTTTCTGTTGAATAAAACCATTTTAGTAGTTTTATTTTTCAAGTTGGATATTTAAACTTTACTTGTTTTGTACTTGAGATTGTTTATTCTTTTACAACAATACCTTATTACTGATCTGGAAAGGAAAATGACAGTCTCCAACATTAAGTGTTCAGCTGCCGGTCTTTATGGAGATGTTCTCTATGTGGTCAAGTAAGTTAATTCTCAATTAGACGAGAATCTTCTGTCAGAAACAGATGTTGGGTATTTTTCAGGAGCTTTCTCTGCACCTGTGGATGTGATTATGTGTCTATTCACGTTTGCTACCCAATTGATCACATCGCTTCTTCAGTTATTTAAAAAGCCTCAATCCCGAAGAAAACAATGCCAATCATGGCAGATATCAACAGGCCATGAGTCAAAAAATAAATGTAAATTAACTAAAAAAGTGTTATAGGAAACTTTATCAATTAAAATAATTAACCTAAGCAAGTTTGACCAGATAAGAAGAAGACACAAATTGCCAAGACCACAGATGCGAGGCGGCATCAGTAAATGTCTCAGATGTGACGGAAATAGAAGGGAAATGGAGGAAAGGGAACACTGACCTTCTTAAGAGAGAAAATCACCGTGGTGCCAATCCAACAAAACCATGAGTGGCTCTTCATCAAAAACTAGCTGCAGGGCTGGGGATATGGCCTAGTGGCAAGAGTGCCTGCCTCATATACATGAGGCCCTAGGTTCGATTCCCCAGCACCACATATACAGAAAACGGCCAGAAGTGGTGCTGTGGCTCAAGTGGCAGAGTGCTAGCCTTGAGCAAAAAAGAAGCCAGGGACAGTGCTCAGGCCCTGAGTCCAAGCCCCAGGGCTGGCAAAAAAAAAAAAAAAAAACTAGCTGCAAGCTTTCAGAGCCAGAGGGAAATAAATCCAGCCAAGCTCCACACCCTTTCCAGAAACTGTAGGTGCTGCTGTTCTGTCTTCATTACATGGCCCAAGTTTTCCTTTTGAGAGATATCAAGATTTGTGGCCTTCTCTGCCATAGAAATTCTCAAGGTTATTGCAAAGTTGTTCCCAATGTCTCCTATTGCCTTCCTAATCCACAGTATTGGTATTTTCTGGGTTTTTATTCTCCTTTCATGAGGAGAAAGTAAATCAGTAAATATTATTTTATTTTACCAGTAACTAATAACGTATTTTCTTTTTAAGGTATTCATTATTTTTAAGTTAGAGAGTGAATTTTACCAATCATGTCAAAATGTTAAACATCTATGTCTCTGTTATCCCATTACATATATTTACTATTGACTCTAAGTTTTAAGAGATCTGTATATTTCAATGACATCAGCAGTTTGTCCCTGGTCCATCTATCTATCTATCTATCTATCTATCCATCTATTGAATAATACTAAGTTTGTCAATTTTCAACTGATACAATTTTGTTTAGCATATTACCCATCATTATTTTATAAAAATTATGTACTCAACATTTTTTTTATTGTTTATTCACTATTTCATTTGCTCATTAAAGTGACAGTACTATGACGAGTGTATTTGGGGATTTTTGTGTGTGAATCTTCTAAGGCAGAAAATGTTTTAGTTCATCTTGGCTTGCTTTTAGCTTGTGTTTGGTTTTGTTTGGTTTGTGGTTGGTTGGTGGTTTAGAAAGGAAATTCAGACTCCTGAAGGCTGGGATTATAGCTGTGTGTTACTGTGTCCAGCATTTTGTGAAGGATTTAATAGTTCCACTGCCCTCAGTGTTTTGTAGCAAATCCTTGCAATTTTTTTTCATACCAATATTGTATCAATGTACTTAACTCTATGAAAGCAGATCTTTGCTATGTATCAGAAAACTCCATTAAATTTATTGATAAACATTACAAGTGTTAACAGTGGAAAATTTTCCAGTTACATTGTGAAGAATAGGGAATATTTTTTCTATTTATTTATGTCTACCTTTTTGTGTTGTAGTAGGGGTTTAAACTGTTTTTTTTTAATGCAGTGCATAGTTCTTTTAAATTTATTTCTCATTAATCTCTTTGATACTATGGGAGAAATTCTCTCTTCCTCTATGACTTATTCTGTTTATTATCCTTATGTGCAGGATATTGATTCCATACATTATTTTGATTTTTCCCCTACCTTACCTAACTGTATTACTGCATGATAGAGTTTCCTCACAGAGTATCTTTTTCTTTCTGGTACCTTCTCCTGCCATCTTCAAATTTTACTTTTCTCTACCCATTTTCAAGCTCATTTCTGTGAAATATTCTCAAAGTAATTTCCTCAGGCTAGCTTCATCAGCACTGACCTGTTACACTTAAATAATTCCATAATGTTCCATTTCCCAATCACACTATTTTGTGCCTCCTTGCTCTCCTATTGTGTTTGCAGTTTTCCATCCTGGAGGTTCACAAACATTCCTCCCCAAAGATTCCTTCTGCTCATATTTCATACAAGTCATTTTTTTTATCAGACTATTTTTTCGAGCACTTTTGGTTCACAACCACTGCAACCCAGCAGAAACCCAGCAGAAAGTTGGGTCTCCTCTTGTTTCTTCTCCCAGACACATAGTCAATTTAGTTTTTATATTTAGGCAGGTAATCAATCAAGTTGTTCCTGCATGTTGAATTCGCTATAAGTAATACAAGTAGATCAAATTAATGTGATGTGACTGTATATAGTTTCCTGCTATAGCGTTTCTGTTTCTAGGCCAGAGGGAATGGTGCTCCACAGACCGGAAGCAGCTAGGCAACAACTGCAAGCCGCCTCTGCTCCTCGGTCTGCAATGGTGCTCTGTGCTTGTGCTCCTGGGTTTCCATAGGGAGGCCCTTCTCGGATATAAGTGGAAAGTTCTCACCCAGTCTTTGGTTTAAATGAGCATTTCCAGACTACTTAAGAGTCAGAATGTATGCACTCTCTGCAGGAAGGTTTCTAAACATGGCGTTCTTCTAAGCCCTAGTCATGATGTGAGGATACAAGTAGAACCTGGTCCCAAGTAGTTCTGGAATATTCCTTGACCTTCAGATCTTTCAGTCTTCCCCCAACATGTGCCAGAATGGTTTCAAGTCAGGAAACAGGAGCATGAGCAAATCCACCCAAGGCTTCCCATCAGTGCCCCCGGCACCATTCCCTTGGTCCCCTGTCATCTGCTGCAGTCACAAGCACCTGCTCACTGGGGTGGGAGGGAGGTTCAGCTCCTATTTTGTGCCAATCGCTCTAGCCAGTCAAACATCCCAGTGGCTTTGGCTCTTGGAGGAAAACAGGTTCTGCTTTATTTTGGCTATTATTTTCTGAGGGAGTCCAGCATGAGCCCTCCTCACTCCCTACTCAGACATCGGGGACCTGCTTTGCTCCACTGAGGCAGAATGTATGAGAGTCTCCCACCACCCAGGGCCCATCCTACAGCACCCATGGCCTTGTCTCTAAAGACCTCAGGACCTCTAACCAGAAAGAGCCATCAGCGCCTTGCTTGTGTCTCATTCTGCATTCTTGAGGTACTACAAAGCACACACGGTGAACCTGGGACCTGCATTTTGTTTTGATTTTGTCCTGGGTGGGGGGAGCATAGTGCTGAATGGAATCTCTTGGTTTCATGGGGAGTTAAGGAAGAAGATCCTGGGTGATTCACCTATCTCTTTCTCTAGAGACACGAATATTCTGTTCCCTTCTTTTCTTTCTTTTTTCTCTTTTGTCCTGCCTGGGTTTGAACTTGGGGAACTATGATGATAGTGAGGCTGGCACTGTACCACTACAGCAATTCCTCCAGGCCTTCCACATGGGTTCTGGGTTCTCTTTGGGGTAGGGGCTTGTGTGAGGCCCATGCTGGCCCAGCTCTGCTCTTCCTACTTGTGTCTCTCTGTCACTTGGGCCAGCAGCCACGCTCCTGCACCAAGCCACTGCCCTCCCCAGTAACGGAGCCAGCTGGCGGCAATGCGCTTATGACCAAGACAGTGCACCAAGACAGTGCACCCGTGACCAAGACAGTGCGCCCGTGACCAAGACAGTGTGCCCGTGACTAAGACAGTTCACCAATGTAGAGAGCTGCGAGCAGCTGTGCCCTGAAATGGCGCCGGCTTCCGCCCTCCACCCTCCCGACGGCGAGTGCTCTCTGTGATAAACAACTCCTAATATGGTTAAAGCTTGGACTCTGGATGGCTTCCGCGTACCTGGACCTATCGGTAATCCCCACGTAGCTTACCGGGATTGGCTACCCAGTCGGCACTTAAGGCACTTAAGGCCAAGCGGGAGGCCCCCGGGGAAGGAAGAGGAAGATAGAGAGAGAAAGACTGTTTCAAGGTTCTGGAATAAACTGCTTAGAGAAGAATCCGGCGTAGTGTCTTCCTTGCTGGCCGAGGTGGACGCGACAAGTGGTGGCCCGTACGGGGAGCTATCTATAAGGATTCAGAACTCTCTGCAGCCAGGGTGGTGCACCGGTAAGTCCCCGGAAAAGAAGGGGATCCGCGACAAGAGCGGGAAAAGAAAATAGGCTCCTCACTGTAGATAAAGGAGGAGCAGGAACCCTCGGGCGGAGGGACAAAGGTATTAAAAGAAATAAACTGAAGCGAAAGTAAAAGTGTGTAATTATGGGCACTTCCTCTTCGCACCGAATTTTTTTGGCTCTTAACGAGCTGTTGCACTCGAAGGAGTTAAAGATAGAGAAGAGTAAGTCTGTCTGTAAGAAGTGTTGTCTGGTCTTTGTGCCTGTGATTATTTTTGTGTGTTTCTTTCTTGAAATCATTTGTTAAAGGTTTTTGTCTTAAAATGTACGGCCGATGCTTATTCTGCGTGCTTTAAGATCTTTTGAAATTGTATGTGTGTGTGCATGTGTGAGTGTGAACATGTTCAGGACTGCAGTATGATGCAAAACTAAGAAAAAATTCAAAGGTCTTCATGCTATGCAGTAACTGGGACTGAAAAAAAAAAAAAAAAAGAGGCTCTTTTGAAACAAGCAGCCCCTAAGCAAAGGGCGGCACCTGGTTTCAGAATGTCTGTGAGCTAGTTTTTCCAATGCAGATAAAAGCTAAAGTGTTGTGTTAGTGTTAAAAAGGCTTTGGAAATCAAGAATACATTTCTAGATAAGAAATTTGGAAGTAAAATTGTCCTAAATAATTATTGCAAAGTGAGAAAAGGAGAATTATGGCTACCAAAATGTTTAATTGCCATTCCAGCTTCTTTGTAGGTTTTTTTTTTTGTAACAGTTTCCAGCAGGCCCATAGAGAAGCACAGGTGATTCCTACAAGTTTGTCGAGATCTAATACTGACTCTTAATAAGTTCCACACCCTTAATAAGTTCCAGGTAAGAGAGCATGCTTAAAAACTACTTCTGTGTGGACCACCTTGTTGCCTCTAATTGGAGTAAAGTGGCCCCTTATAAGACTCACTGATCGGAATCTGCGGTTCGAAGCCAGCCCGGGCAAACAAATGTCTCTGTGAGAGACTTGTCTCTAATTAGCCAGCAGAGTGCTGGGAATGGAGTGGTGCCCAGTTGAAAGGGGGACTGATGGTCCTTAACCAATGGGTGGACCTGGTACAGGAACAGATTGACACGCTTTGGCAAATTGCCCAGCTTGGCTGTCAGTGGAAATACGCTGGTCTATGCGTGACAAGTATTCAGTATGATAATTACACCTATGCTGCAAATTTGTCTAAACAATTGTCTAGTTATCTTTTAGGGAACTGGACAGGAGAATTTGATGTGCTGATGGAGCAACTGAGGGTCGCCATCACTACCGTAAATTCAACTTGTGTGGACGCCGGGTTGGCAGACGGGCTGTCCTCCTGGATTTTAAATGCCATGAACCATCTGAAGGAGTAGGCGGGGTTGGGGGCCCTTATAGGCCTTCTGGCCATGGTCATCCTGGTGTGCCTGTGGTGCATTTGCCGAATTAGGCTTCCAGTGTCGCAATACAGCCATACTTGTCCAAGCTTTCACTGCCATTGAGGCCGGACAGTCCCCCCATGTGTGGCTTGCCACACTTAAGAAATAGCGCAGGATGCTAGGCTAGCGCACTGCACTTGGGAGACGCATCCCGGTGCGAGCCCCAAGAAGAGCATGTTAGATTGCATGTGGGTTGATGCCCTAGGCCCCACCTCTGTAAAAAAGGCATCGGACGGGTCTGGCAGTCCTTGGGAAGGCGCCACCTAAGTGAAGGCCAGTACAATGTCCCTCAAATAACATTCACAGAGATCTGACCTCTACTCTTGCCTGCCGCTCAGAAAATAAAAAGGGGGGAACTGTAGAGAGCTGCGAGCAGATGCGCCCTGAAATGGCGCCGGCTTCCGCCCTCCACCCTCCCGACGGCGAGTGCTCTCTGTGATAAACAACTCCTAATATGGTTAAAGCTTGGACTCTGGATGGCTTCCGCGTACCTGGACCTATCGGTAATCCCCACGTAGCTTACCGGGATTGGCTACCCAGTCGGCACTTAAGGCACTTAAGGCCAAGCGGGAGGCCCCCGGGGAAGGAAGAGGAAGATAGAGAGAGAAAGACTATTTCAAGGTTCTGGAATAAACTGCTTAGAGAAGAATCCGGCGTTGTGTCTTCCTTGCTGGCCGAGGTGGACGCGACACACTAAGACAGTGTGCCTGTGACCCGTGCTCAGGCATGGACACCTGTGCTCAGGCATGGACGCTGTGCTCAGGCATGGGCTGGGATGCAGAGTTGTGAGTTTTATGCCCAGCTGTCTTTGGCCCATGGTTCCCTGGTCTCTGCCTTTCAAGTATCTGGGACTATAGGCTTGAGCACTGCTTTATACCTTAGATTCCCTTCTTCTCTTCTTAATGTCAACACGTGAAAGATAAGAATAATACAGGTATTGTAAAATAAGATTTTCTTCATAACTGAATGCAAAAGTATTGGGCATTATATTGAATAATGTCTAGTACAGAAATAGGTAAGATAAGCAAAAGGAAACTTCTAGAATCTAGTATTTCTCTCTTCTGTCAAATTTGGTGTGATACTTACTGTATCCATTATGACAATAAACACTTCTCTAGATGACCATAGTTCAATAAAATATGCAAATGCTGATAAAGATGCAGTGTGCTCATAAACTGACATGCTGAAATGTGTCGCGTCCACCTCGGCCAGCAAGGAAGACACAACACCGGATTCTTCTCTCAGCAGTTTATTCAGGACCTTGTAATCATTTTCTCCTTTCCCGGGAGCTTCCCGTTTTGCCCTATAAACCCTCTGGTTAGCCAACCCCAGTGTGTCACGTGGCGATCACCAATAGGTCCAGGTACGCGGAAGAGAGCCAGACAGCAAGCTATGCCCATTTAAGGAGTTGTTTACAACAGAGAGCACTCGCCGACGGGAGGGCGGAAGGCGGAGGCCAGCGCCATTTTAGGGCGTAGCCATTCGCAGCTTTCTACAGTTCCCCCTTTTTTGTTTTATTAGCTGCAGGCAAGAGTAGAGGTCAGATCTCTGTGAAAAATTACCTTGAGGACATAATACTGGTCTTCACTTTGGAGGCGCATTCCTAAGGACTACCAGATCCGTCCGATGCCTTTTTTACAGAGGTGGGGCCCAGGGCATCAACCCACATGCAATCTGACATGCTCTTCTTGGGGCAAGCGCCGGGATGCGTCTCCCAAGTGCAGTGCGCTAGCCTCGCATCCTGCGCTATTACTTGAGTGTGGCAAGCCACGCATGGGGGGACTGTCCGGCCTCAATGGCAGTGAAAGCTTGAACTATCATGGCTGCATTGCGATGCTGGAAACCTCTAATACGGCAAATACACCACAGGCACATCAGAATGACCATAGCCAGAAGGCCGATCAGGGCCCCCAACCCTGCCCACTCCTTCAGGTGGTTCATGGCGTTTGAGATCCAGGAGGACAACCCGTCCGCCAATCCGGCATCCACACGGGTCGAGTTCACGGTGGTAATGGCAATCCTCAACTGCTCCATCAGCACATCAAATCCTCCTGTCCAATTTCCTAAAAGATAACTAGACAATTGTTTAGATAAATTTGCCCCATGGGTATAATTTTCATATTGTATACTTGTTACACAAAGTCCAGCATACTTCCACTGGCAGCCAAGCTGAGCAAGCTGCCAAAGCGTATCAAGCTGTTCCTGTACAAGGTCCACCCGCTGGTTGAGGACCATCAAGCCTCCTTTTAACTGGGCACTTATCCCCTTTTGCACATCCAAGGCTTGTGCTACATTGGCAGAAAGAATATTTAAGGTTTGGGCCGTCTGCACCGTATGGCTCATGGCAACAGCCGTGGTGGTGGCTCCGACCGCAGCCAAGGATATGGCAGTGACAACAGCGGCCGTAATGCCAAAATCTCACTTTTGTCTAAACTGCACCATGACATTGGGTGCGTCCACAGGCACTGGCACCCATCGGGGCATGCGAGCAATCAAAGCAAAATCATACTTAGAAGCATTCCAGCACTGCGCATAAAAGCAAGTCTCATTATCGCAAAAGGAAAGGTCTTTCTCACTAACAATAAACACAAAAGGAGGATATACACACACTGGGGTAGGTTTATATACCTTTGTCTCGTTCCCGCTTCTTCTTTTCCTTCCGGGCCTTTCTTCCTCTTACTCTCATCTCCTCCAGCTGTTCCAAAATGGATTCCACTTCCTCCGAATCCGTAGACTCAGTGGAATCCAACTCCACCAGATCAGGATATAGTCCCCTCTTAGTGCCCTGGCCTTCACTCGCAGCCTTCTCTGATCTTTCTTCCTGCAACTTCTCCAAAGCTGCCTGCCCATTTTCTACCGCTTCACTGCAGCGTTGATCATCAAGGCAGCTTCTTACTAATTTCCATATGGGCCTAACCCCACCTTTTAAAGTTCCATGCTCATGGGAAAAATCCAGGTCCCTCCCTAGTTTCTCCCAGGAAGCCACAGTAAGGCTCCCGGAAACTGTGAACCAGGGGGCGGCCGTGTCGCATTCAGCTAAAAATTTCTCTAAAATACTTCTGTTGATTTTCAGCTTCTTTGAATGCAAGAGCTCATTAAGAGCCAAAAAAATTGGGTGCGAAGAGGAAGCGCCCATAACTACACACTTTTACTTTCGCTTCAGTTTGTTTCTTTTAATACCTCTGTCCCTCCACCCGAGGGTTCCTGCTCCTCCTTTATCTACAGTGAGGAGCCTATTTTCTTTTCCCGCTCTTATCGTGGATCCCCCACCCTTGTCCTTGGGGGACTTACCGGTGCACCACCCTGACTGCGGAGAGTTCTGAATTGTTGTGGCTGGAGGTTGATAAGGTTCCCCGTACGGGCCACCACTTGTCGCGTCCACCTCGGCCAGCAAGGAAGACACAACACCGGATTCTTCTCTCAGCAGTTTATTCAGGACCTTGTAATCATTTTCTCCTTTCCCGGGAGCTTCCCGTTTTGCCCTATAAACCCTCTGGTTAGCCAACCCCAATGTGTCACGTGGCGATCACCGATAGGTCCAGGTACTCGGAAGAGAGCCAGACAGCAAGCTATGCCCATTTAAGGAGTTGTTTACAACAGAGAGCACTCGCCGGCGGGAGGGCGGAAGGCGGAGGCCAGCGCCATTTTAGGGCGTAGCCGTTTGCAGCTCTCTACAGAAATGAAGAAAACGGAGATGCTTATTTTTCTCATTTTGACACCTAATTTAGCCTGCACATGTTGGAATTCCATACTCACTCCCATTCCATCTTCACTTTGACATCAGAAGGAAAAGGACATCATGTTTATAAGACAAGGAGGACACAGATTATATCCAATGTAGGTCCTGTGCCTACTTTTTCTTCAGACCCAGGACCAAGAGAGAAAGCAGACAGGGTGAGCATCTAAAGCTGCTCATTTAACTGTCTTAAGCCTGTTCCTTGCTTAGATGGCATTATGTATTTCTTACCACGGGACATTCTAGAGTTACATTTGGACAACTGAAATGTGTTCAGGTACTTGTGCTTTGTTTCCTGGGCTCTTCTGTTTCCTGTCTGGTGACGTGTGCCGTTCCACCAAGAGGAAGCTGAGAGCACTACCGTCCACGAAGAGTCCTCTGCTTTATTCACAAAGACAAATTCTAATTACTGCTGTCTTGTGTGCGTGTGTGTGTGCATGTGCACATGTGTGTGAGTGTGGTGTGGCATATGTGGTGTGCCTGAATATGGTGTGTGAGTATGTGGTATGTGTGTGTATGTGTGAGGTATGTACGTGTGTGTTTGTATGTGTGTTTACGTACGTGTGCACATGTGTGCTGGAACGGTGACTTGAACTCAGAGCCTTGCACTCTGGCTCAGCTTTTGCTGTCAAGGCTGGTGCTGGGTCCCTTAAGCTGCCTTTCCTTCTAGCATTTTCCAGGGCTAGCTGGAGATGATTCTCAGACTTCCCAGCACAGGTTGGCTCTTCTTGACTGAGGAGGTGTGATTTCATGCTACCTGCAATGGGGGCAGGCTTACTAAATGCACCTTTTCCCTATAAAGCAAAGTAGAGACACCGACACCACGAGGACGATGCATGTCCCAGGTCATCAGGCCTCAGAGCAGGCCCAGGCACTTGGTGTATGCCGACCACGAATTTGCTCCTTACTTGCTGACGTTTCCTGGATCAATGAGATTCAAACAGCCAAAGCCCTGAGTCCAAACAGCTGTATGTAAGTTAAATATATATATATATATATATATATATATAGAGAGAGAGAGAGAGAGAGAGAGAGAGAGATTTGCATGTATACTCCATAAAAGGAAGACCCCAAGTGATAAAATAGAGTATACTAAACTATCAGAGTGTAAGCATTTTACAGATTGTTCAGCGTAGATGCTGTGAACTGTATCCATTGCCAGTTGAGAGACGAATCTCAAGCTGAGTGCAGTGGCTGTCGCCTGTCCTCCTCACTGCGCACGAGACCAAGGTCTCAGGACTGTGGATGGAAGCCAGCCCAGCAGGAAAGCCCACCAGATGCGTAGCCCCAATGAACCACCGACATGCTGCACGTGGAGGTGCAGGCCGAGGGGTGGAGCACTAGCTGTGCACAGAAAGCTGAGCCAGCATGCAGAGCCCTGAGGTCAAGACCCAACCCGGGCTCAAAAACAAGTAAATACAGAGACAACCAGCACATGTCCCCACGTTCCCGGCATCAAGGTGTTGCAGGTTTGCAGGTTGGGAGAGGCAGTGTGGCTCGGGTGCGACACGGGGGGAGGCACAGCTGGATGGAGAGGCCTTAGGGCCGGGGGGCTGGGGCGGGATTCCCATTCTTTAAGAACCCTGGCCCGGGTCTCATCTTGGCTGTGGGCCCGGAGTTGTCAGCCGTCTCTAACCCAGCGTTCATGTCCCCAAGTCCCTGTCTGCCCATGTCTCCATGTCCCCGTGTCTCCATGTCCACATGTTTCCATGTCCCCAAGTCACCGTGTCCTCTTTTCTTCATGTCTCCGTGTCCGCGAGTCTCCACGTCTCCATGTCTCCATGTCCTCTTGTCCCTGTTTGTCCATGTCCCCATGTCTCCATGTCCCCATGTCCCCATGTCCCTGTGTCCCCATGTCCCCATGTCCCTGTGTCTCCATGTCCCCGTGTCCCCATGTCCCTGTCTCCCCATGTCTCCATGTCCCCCTGTCTCCATATCCACATGTTCCCACGTCCCCAAGTCACCATGTCCTCGTCTTCATGTCTCCGTGTCCCCGAGTCTCCAAGTCTCCATGTCTCCATGTCCTCTTGTCCCCGTATCTCCCTGTCCCCCTGTCTCCATGTCCCCTTGTCCCCATGACCCCATGTCTCCATGTCCCTGGGTCTCAATGTCCCCACGTCTCCATGTCCCCGTGTCTCCATGTCCCTATGTCCCCGTGTCCCCACGTCCCCATGTTCCTGTGTCCCATTGTCTCCGTGTACTCTTCTCTCCATGTCCTCGTGTCTCCAGATCCCCATGTCCCTGTGACCCCATACCCCTTTGTTCCCACATCCCTGTGTCTCCATGTCTCACTGTCCCCGTGTCCCCATGTCTCAGTGTCCCCACATCCCCATTTCCACGTGTCTTCATGTCTCCGTGTCTCCACGTCCCCATGTTCCTGTGTCCCAGTGTCTCCGTGTCCTCTTGTCCCCATCTCCCCACATCCTCGTGTCTCCCTGTCCCCATGTCCCCATGTCTCAGTGTCCCCACGTCCCTTTGTCCCTGTGTCCCCGTGTACCCGTGTCTCCATGTCCCCATGTCCCCATGTCCCCATGTTCCCATGTCTCCATGTCCCCATGTTTCCATGTCCCCATGTCCCCGTGTCCCCGTGACTCCGTGTCCTCATGTCCCTGTATCCCCATGTCTCCATGTCTCCATGTCCCCATGTCCCCATGTCCCCATGTCTCCAAGTCTCCATGTCCCCTTTCCCTGTGTCCCCGTCTCCCTGTGTGCCCATGTCCCCATGTCCCTGTGTCCCCATGTCTCCCTGTCCCCATGTCCCTGTGTCTCCATGTCCCCATTTCTCCATGTCCCCACATCCCCAAGTTCCCATGTCTCCATGTCCCCAAGACTCAGTCTCCCCACGTCCCTGTGTATTCATGTCCCCATGTCCCCGTGTACTCTTGTCTCCATGTCCCCGTGTCTCCATGTCCCTGTGTCGCCATGTCCCCGTGTCCCTGTGTCCCCATGTCCCTTTGTTCCCACGTCCCTGTGTCTCCATGTCTCCGTGTCCCCATGTCCCCATGTCTCTGTGTCCCCACATCCCTATGTCCCTGTGTGTCTGTGTCTCCATGTCCCCATGTTCCTGTGTCCCAATGTCTCTGTGTCTTATTGTCCCCATGTCCCCACTTCCCCGTGTCTCCCTGTTCCCGTGTCCCCATGTCCACGTGTCTCCATGTCCCCATGTCCCCATGTCCCTATGTCCCCGTGTCCCCATGTCTCCATTTCCCTGTGGCCCTGTGTCTCCATTTCCCCATGTCCCCGTGTCCCTGTGTCCCCGTCTTCCCATGTCCTCGTGTCTCCATGTCCCTGTGTCCCTGTGTCCCCATGTCTCCTTGTCCCTGTGTCTCCATGTCCCCATTTCTCCATGTCCCCATGTCCCCATGTCTCCATGTCCCCATGTCCCAGTGTCCCCGTGTCTCCATGTCCCCATGTTCCTGTGTCCCAGTGTCTTCATGTCCTCTTGTCCCCATGTCCTCACGTCCCCACATCTCCATGTCCCCGTGTCCTCTTGTCTCCAAGTCCCTGTGTTTCCATGTCCCCGTGTCTCCATGTCCCCCGTCCCTGTGTCCCCATGTCCTTTTGTTCCCACGTCCCTGTGTCTCCATGTCTCACTGTCCCCGTGTCCCCGTGTCTCAGTGTCTCCACATCCCCATGTCCCCGTGTCCCCATGTCTCCGTGTTTCCATGTCCCCATGTTCCTTTGTCCCAGTGTCCCCATGTCCTCTTGTCCCCATGTCCCCACATCCCCGTGTCTCCCTGTCCCCGTGTCCTCATGTCCCAGTGTCCCCGTTTCCCCATGTCTCGATGTCCCAGTGTCCCTGTGTCCCCGTATCTCCATGTCTCCGTGTCCCTGTGTCCCCAAGTCCCTGTGTATCTGTGTCCGTGTGTCCCCGTGTCCCTGTGTGCCCATGTCCCTGTGTCCCCATGTCTCCATGTCCCCGTGTCCCCATGTCCCTATGTCCCCGTGTCCCCATGTCTCCATGTCTCTGTGTCCCTGTGTCCCCAAGTCCCTGTGTCCCCGTGTCCATGTGTCCCTGTGTCTCCATGTCCCCGTGTCCCCATGTACCCATGTACCCATGTCTCCATGTCCCTGTGTCCCCATGTCCCCGTGTCCCCATGTCCCTGTGTCTCCGTGTCTCCATGTCCCCGAGTCCCCACGTCCCCATGTCTCCGTGTCTCCAAGTCCTCGTGTCCCCGTTTCTCCATGTTTCCATGTCCTCATGTCTCTATATCCCCATGTCCCTGTGTCCCCGTGTCTCCGTGTACTCTTGTCTCCATGTCTCTGTGTCTCCATGTCCCCGTGTTTCTGTGTTTCCATGTCCCTTTGTTCCCACGTCCGTGTGTCTCCATGTCTCACTGTCCCCATGTCTCTGTGTCCCCACGTCCCTATGTCCCTGTGTCTCCGTGTCTCCATGTCCCCATGTTCCTGTGTCCCAATGTCTCCATGTCCTGTTGTCCCCATGTCCCCACATCCCCATGTCTCCCTGTTCCTGTGTCCCGGTTTCCCCGTGTCCCCGTATCTCCATGTCCCCGTGTCCTGGTGTCTACGTGTCCCCATATCTCCATGTCCCTGTGTCCCCATGTCCCCATGTCTCTGTGTCTCTGTGTCGCTGTGTCTCCGTTTCCCCATGTCCCCATTTCCCCATGTTTTTGTGTCCCCATGTGCCTTGGTCCCCATGTCTCTATGTCCTCTTTTCCCCATGTCTCCCTATCTCCATGTCCCCCTGTCTCTGTGTCTCCATGTCCCCATATCCCTGTGTCTCTGTGTCTCCATGTCCCCATGTCCTCGTGTTCCCTTGTCCCCGTGTCCCCATGTCTCCGTGTCCCCATATCTCTGTGTCCTGATGTCTTCGTATCCCTGTGTGTCCGTGTCCCTGTGTCCCCGTGTCTCCATGTCCCCATGTCTCCATGTCCCCGAGTCCCTGTGTCCCCATGTCCCCACGTCCCCGTGTCTCCATGTCCCCATGTCTCCGTGTCCCCATGTCCCCGTGTCCCTGTGTCCCCATGTCTCTGTGTCCCCAGGTCCCTGTGTCCCTTTCACATCCCGGCAGCTCATTTCTTCAAGGAAAGGAGCACCTAAAGGTCAGGGGAGCCCCAGCCCCTCTCTCCAGGGCTTTTACCCGATGAAGCCAGACTGACCCCAAATTAGCTTCCGTTTGATTAACACCAAAATCACTGATTTAGAATTTTAATTACAGGTACATTCCAGAACACCATCCAGTTTTATGTGACTAGGATTGTCCGAGAGGGGGAAAAAAAATCAATGTTTTTACTTAAAACAGCAAAAGTATCGATTTAAATAAACAGGAGTAGAGTAGCTCACCATGGGTGATTCCAGAACAAAGACTGTGAGGGCATGCTTTCGTGCAGAGCGTTCACTTCTGTGATGGGACCTGAAGAGAGGATGGACTGTCCCCTCCCACCAGCTTCCCCGTGCTCCTCAGTGGAGTGCTTCTCACTGCAGAATGGCATTGCTTATAGTAGTAGTGGCAGGTGCTTCACTGACTTGTACATTTACTTGTTGTCTTGGCTTTGTCAGATTCCAAATTGTAATTTGTTTCATGTGGTTTCCCGTGTCTTTGAATAAGGCGAGATCGAGGTGTCTAGATGCCTATGTGTGTGTTTACAGCTCTATACTCATGACTTAGGGGTGTGCACACAGACACCCATCAATCACACTGCTTGCATCTACCCTGCTGTCTTACTGCATTGCATCCCATCTTTGCCAAGACCTTGATGGCCCATTTATACAAAAGGGGGAAAGACACTTCTACAACTTCAGAGGACCTGACCATGCCATCCTCTTTCCTCATATAAATATTACATGCATAAGGTTTCTGAGAAACGTGTGAAAGTTACAAAAAGAACCACATGTGAACAAAAACAATAACAACAGGAGCTAACATGTTATCTGACAATATAATCTACCATTGCAACGTAAACATGGATGCGAAGGGGCCAAGCATAGAGACACCTGCCTGTAACCCCGACTTCCTCGGTGGCTGAGACACGGAGTCACAGCCCACGGAGGACTCAGTGCTGACTTTAAGTACCCAGTCTAACTGCAGTGCTAGTCTAATCAGCTGGGTTATATATTTGCCAACTTGAATTTTTTCATCAAATATTGAAAGAGTGTGCTTCAAGAGTCCACCATTAATAGTGGATTTAAGTGATTACTTTTTATGGCTGTACGTTTTTCCCTCCTTTACCGCGACAGTGTGGTTAGATGTATTACAATGGACCGCTGCAAAGGTGTCTCGGGTTCTGACATGCTTATCATTGGTAAATCCCCTCTTTGTTCTTAATTATGGTGTTGATGTCATATTACCATATTTGGAGTACTCGATTGTGTCCTTTGTGATGTTTCAGCTATTCTCTTCCTAATGAAAGTATCGATACTACTTATATAGAAAGGATATAATTTTAAGTCATTCAATGAATAGCATAAAATACTGTTTTTGCTTTATCCTTTGGGTTTCTTTTTGCTTTTTCTAGGCGCATTTTTTTCAAATTATTTTTATTTTCCTTGAAGAATTTACTTCAAACTTTCTTGGCAGCCAGTATCCCACCATCAGTTTCCTGTACTTTTCTCCAGAAGTCCTTATTCTTTATTAAATGTTGAACTTAAACTGCTGGAGAGAGGATTATTTCATCATATGTATTTATTTTTTGTTTTGATTTGATTATGAGGATGGGTGTTTGCTATGTAGCCTCTGCTGGCTTTGAGCTCATGGTATTTCTGCCCCAGCCTTCCTGTGGAAGGGGTGACGGGCTTTCACCAGGACACCTGGCTTTAATTTCCTGGTTTTGAACATGGACACTCTCAGTGACTCAGTCCGCTGTCATTCTGCCTCCGTGGTGCGTGATGGGTTCCACTCGTGTGTTTTACTTCTAAGGAAATCTGCTTTGTTCTCATCTACAGGACATGTGGATGTTTTGCTCTGTTTGTGTGGACAGATTTTACAGCTTGAATATGACACGTCATGATGGAATCACATTTGTTTGTTTTCCCACTTGGTGACATTCTCTGATTTCACGGGGTCTGCGTTCTTACTTTCATAAAGAATTCTGGAAATTTCTCAGTTCTTTTTACTTCAGATAGTTTCTCTTTTTTCCCTTTCTGAGGGGAGGGGTTGGGGGGCCTGACTCAAGTATTCCAGTTGCCCCGTGTTACATAGTTTGTCTTTTTGTTGTTGTGGTGGTGGCTTGTTTGTGTTGGTACTGCAGCTTGAACTCAAGGACTCACTCCTGCTTGGTGCTTCGCTTACGCCTGGGCTTCCAGTTGAGTCACCCTTCAGTTCTGACATTTTGCTAATTAATTGGAAACACGAGTCTCCAGCTGGCTTCAGACCTTCATCCTCTGAATCCTGCTTTCCTAGTAGCTAGGAGTATAGGGCAAGCCACTGGCACCTGACTGGCTCACATTTCCTAATTTCATGAAGTGTGTCTCAGGAGATCTGAGCATAGATGTAATTTCTCATGTGTACTGACAACAAATGTATTTCCGTTTCATCTATGGCAGTTTGAGAGTCAATACTAAAGATTTTACAGTACGAAAACTCAAGAAAATGTTTACAAAAGTTATACAATGGTTAGCTTGTTTACAACTGATGGTATTAAAAACCAAGATGACCCCCCTCACCCCAGAAATTGTCAAGACCAGGATAAGCAGAAGGAGTGTGGATTTCAGAACTTGCCACGAAGCTATGGGACAAAAAACACCCAGTAAGCCCTCACAGAAAGACTCCATGGGCCTCGCTTCCAGGTAAGCCCTGGAAGGAGAGCGGGGAACTCGGAGAGCATCTAGTTAGGATAGCTTAAGACTGTCGTGCCTTTGAAGACGAATAATGTCACAATGTCAGATGGGGAAGACCCAAGCAAGATCCCTTTCTGCTTTTGAAGGAGAAAGCTGTGAGCAAGAAGGCCCAGAAAGCATGGGCACCAAGTTCAAAACATGGTACTGGAAAAACAGTGGTGACAGAATACATTAACTTTGTTAGATAGATCTATACCTATATGCTAATATATGTATATATATACACTAGTTATATATATATATATATATATATCAGAAGTTCAAAATGTTCAACTCCATCATTATTACATGGAGGGGATTATCATGAATTCTCTTCCCTGTGTGCTTTTGGCAATTACATAATTTATAATAGAAGATTCATTACCAAATCAATACAGTGAGATCAATTTGCATGTTGAACTATATCTATTCCCTGATTGTGCAAGAATTTGAGAAGTAATGTCACAAAGACAGTTGGAAATGCTGATTTACCACTCACAAGAAAAATAAACAATTTCTGAAAGAAAAGTGAACTGCATTAATAACGGTGACTAATTACGATCATTTAGTCTATTGAAATTTGATTGGTTTAGATTATAATTACACAAGCAAAGTTCCAAGTAAATAAAAATTAGGATAGTAGCTAAACAGTGTGCAGATTACATTGAACCAATTGTTTATTTATAAATTCCACAGTACTGAAGAATTACACATCCATTAATCCTTTGTGTTGGGATTTTTTTGTTCAAAACAAGGTAAATTATTTGTATTGTCCATTTTGCACACAGTGTAAGATTCTAACTTGGTAAAATGTTTCACTCAATATTTTATAAGTTTTGTAGGTGCTAGTGCTCACCCCTGTCATCCTAGCTACTCGGGAGGCTCTGAGGACCACAGCTCAAAGCCGGCTCAGGCAGGAAAGCCCAGGAGACTCTTATGTCCAACTAACCACCAGAAAACTGGAAGTGGCATTGTGGCTCAAAGTGGTAGAGGGCTAGCATTGAGCCAAAGAATTCAGGAGTAGGGCCTAGACCCAGAGGTCAAGCCCACAACCTTCCAGATATAAACAAATAAATACATACATAAACACATAAATAAATACGCAAATAAATAAGTAAAAATTAAAAGTTTTAATGTGTGCTTTTTACCAGCATGAATGTCCTCCTCTTTCTTCTTAGAGGTTTCCAAATAGTAAAATAACCCTGCCCTCTTAAATGAAAGAAAGTTTTTCCAACATTTATCAGCTCCTGACTTTCTTCTGCTTTTCTTTTCAAGTTTTGTGACCTTTTAGACTCATCATCCATTTAATAAAATGAATTGTCTTTTATAGTGGTGCTAAGTCTTTGTGCTCAGAAAACCAGTGAACTTTTCTCACATTGTCACACTGCTTGTACAAATCTAACCTTGAAACTAAAATTGGTGGTGATATTTTGTATCTTCTAACTGTAAGAGCAGGAGCAGCAGAAACCACAGATGCCGTTGCTGTTTTGAAATGTTGGCGAGTTCTGTAAGGGTTCAATGCTTGCTTTTTGTCTAGGCTGTAATAAGTAAGCTTTCATTCCCTGTCTGTCTTTCAGAGGACACCCCCTGGAAATGTGCCTTCGGAGGCCAGTGTATTCACAGTGACTCTGTAAGAACAGTGATGTTGTCACAGAGGTTACACAGTCCTATGGTAGAGAATAGTCCCAAAGCATTATTTCTAAGTGAGTGCTTTTCTTTCTTATCTGGTTCTTTTGATCTGATAACAGCATTTCTAATGCCTTTACAATGTCCTTATCTTCTGTGCTGGGTTTTATATTGTATGGGACTTGCTTGTGCCGGTCCTGGGCTTGCTCTCTAGAGCATGGAGATGATGGCAGTGTGCGAGGTTTTCTGCTCCTCTGGTCACACTTCTCCCAGGTCCCGCCTGTGTGCAGAGAAGCTGCTTCCAAACGCATTTCTATCCATCACTCACAGAGTGGCTCATGGTGCTTGGTTCTTGTTGACTCATGAGACAGGCAGCACTTTCTGCAAAGTGAACTGGTGGAAGTGTGCAAAAATGTCCCTGCCTCTAAGAGATGGGATTGTTTTTGGCAGCTTGCTTCCACAGAGCATGGCAACACTTTCTGCATTAGTTACAGAAGCCTTCCATAACCCAGTTGTGGCACCCTCAGCTTTAGTCATCCATAATCACGTGTCCTCCAAGCATGTTCAGTGGGAAATTGTAGAATTCTGTGCCATTCTAAGCAGTGTGATGACATCTCAGGTGGCTCTCCTTCCCTGCGCTCTGCAAACACGCCGCACACCACACCCCTCCTAGCCATCCACCTGCTGCCGCCACGCTTAAGAATGCAGCCCACCGTGGAGTCGCAATGCCACCATCATTCCTTCAGCCCACAAAGCCAGATGGGTGGTGTCTCCCTGCACACCGCAAGAGGGGATGGGACAGTAGCATGCCAAGGCAACCTACAGGGAGAGACAGACAGACAGACAGACAGACACAGACAGAGCCAGACACACAGAGGGGCAGAGACACAGAGAAACAATCACACTGACTTTATTACACGATGTCTTTACAATTATTGTTCTTAATTCTTATTAATACTCTCCTCCTGTGCCTAATTTGTAAATGGAACTTTATCACATGTAAGTATGCAGGTAGGTCAATAAGTATAGACTCCGCAGGATTTGGTAATATCCAAGATTCCAGGCTCCCGTTCAGTGTCTTGGAACGTATTTATTGTAGATAAAGGGAGACTTCTAAATTAATAATTGTAGTTAAATCCAAGGAGGGAAGCAGTGTCAGGGACATTCTTAAAGGATTAAAATTATTCTTGGAATGCATGAAATTGTTTTATTCTAAGAAAAGTTTAGTTTTCTAACCTTTTTCTTTCAACTCCTTAAGTGAACCCACACTTGTGGGAAGTGAATATGCCAGTTATAATTATTTCTCAGTGGAGACTAATCTAGGATTAAAGTGTTGCTTGGGCAATGTATATAAAAATTTGCATGTAGAAAAGTGAGCAGAAACCATGAAGTTACCTTCTCAAAATTAAACAAAAGCCGGGCACAGTGGCTCACACCTGCAATCCTAGCGACTCAGGAGATTGAGAGCTAAGGATGGCGGTTCAAAGCCGGCTTGGGAAGGGCAGTCCATGAGACTCATGGCAATTAACCTCCAGAAAGCAAGGAGTGTAGCTGCAGTTCAAGCGGTAGAGATCCAACCTTGAGTGAAAAAGTGTGTCTGTCTGTCTGTCTGTCTGTGTGTGCTGGTGCTGGGGTTAGAACTTAGGACCTCATTCACTTCCATAGCTTTTCCACTCAAGGCTAGTGCTCTACCACTTGAGCCATACCCCCACTTTTCGATTTTCTTTTCCTGGTAAATTGAAGGAAAGAGTCTCCTGGGCTTTTCTGTCCAGTCTGCCTTTGAATTGTGATCCTGCAACCTCAGCCTTCGGAGTAGGTAGGATGACAGCTTTGAGTCTCCAGCAACCTGCTTAGGCTCATGAGTTTTAGGTTGATAGCTATGTCCAAAACTGCTTTTGTATTTTTAATAGTACTGGAGGATGAGCTCAATGTGTTGTGCTTGCGCGACATGCTTGCTAGCCTAGTGCTCAACCGCTGGACGATGGCTCTAGCCTTGACTTTTGTTAGTTATTTTGGAGATGGAATCTCATGAACTTTTCTGCCTGAGGTGGCTTAGAACCATGATTTTCTGGGTCTCAACCTTTTGAATAGCTCAGATTAGAGTCATAAGCCATCAGTGCTTAGCTATCCTTCAGTAGAGCACGTGGAACAAGGCATGAGAATCTGCATTAGAAGTGAAATTAAAATGTTAATTTCTTCTTACGTTGGATGTGCACATGTGGGCCCGCACTTCAGGCAAGGGCCTCACCACCCATCTGCATTTCCAGGTCAAAGTTCAGTGTTACTGTCATTTGTATTGAGACCTGTGAGCAAGCTTCAGAAGTCTCAGCTCTTGATCAGAAACCAAGCCTTGTGTTGTGTGATACAGCAGTCCCCAGCCTCCGCTAGGCACATTTCTTAGTAAAGAATTGTAAATGGTGTTCCAATGACAATTTCTTCCCATTCCATTCTGCCACCCAAAGCACCAGTGTAGACGTCCAGTCTGATCAAGTGCACCCAAAGCTCCAGTGTAGATGTCCAGTCTGATCAAGTGCACCCAAAGCGCCAGTGTAGGAGTCCATTCTGATCAAGTGCACCCACACATACTGCTGACGTCACCCAAACTGTAGGCTGGCCTTCCTCGTCAAGGAAAATGCAGCCTCTGAGGTACAAGCCAGTGACAACTTTGACTTACAGAAAGCTGTATCTTACTTCCCATCGCTTCTGCTATCAAAATCCCTCCATAATGCCTGCCGAGCCAGCCAGCAGTGAATGGGAATCCTGACTGAGGGCGTCGAGGATTAAGGAAAAGGAAAAATACAAGACAAGAGAAAAAAGACAAGAGGCAAAGATGGGGTATGGGAGGTCTGCATCTCGAGATTGGAACTCAAGACTGCAGCCAAGTTTATTCTTAACTTCCAGTTTATATGCAGTTTTGGAACCAGGGAATAGCATAGGGTTGTTAAAATTTAAGAACACAAAGGGGCTTTGAAGTTCGCAAACATTTGATTACTGTAAACACAGGATAAGGTAGATTAACATAGGAATCTACTCCAGCGGACATAGCAAGGTGCGGACAATAGCAAAGCAATTCCGGGTAGTGGCCATGAACAAAGGTCCTTGCATCTAGCATATCCTAGTGATATCATTACAGCCAGAGGTAAGAATGAGCTTAGCTGCTAGCTCGGCTCCCGACAATAATGTACTAACAGCATGGAGATTTTTGCTTGTCTGGATACTTCCTCTGTTGTCTCTCCCCATCTCACAAATCATGATCCTTTCACGCATTTTCCCAGGCACCTTGCACTGATGTCTTCAAAGATGCTCCCATAATTTGCTTTTGAGTAACAGACCATGGCAGCCTCAACTTTACTGGCTTCCTCCTAGGTCTCTTGGCCTTTGAACAAGAAAATCTGCCCAGCTCCAAGCAATGCTTGATACTCCTACTTTCTTTTCATTTTTCTTTCCTTGGAATCAACCATTTGCTGTTTCTTCCAAGTCTGTAATCCTTGGGAACCCGCGTGCCTTGAAACTCTGCTGTTCCTGTGCCATTGCTCAGCACAACCCCGTTAACCCCGAAGGAGGAGGAGGACTCCCCAACAGACACGGAGGCAACGGACTCTCTGACAGTGCGGCCAGTCCAGTCTGCTCGGAACATGGCGGACAGCTCACTCCTTTCCAGTGGCTCCTCTAGGCTCAGCTTCTTGCTATTCTTCTACTCAAAACTGAACAACATTTCTATTAAAAATGTAGTTCATGAAAAGAAAATGTAGCTCAGCACTGTTGCTCTTATTTCAATAAATCAAGAGGACTGGAGGAATTCTCTGATCCTCATCGCTTTTATGTACTTCTTTGGGAAATATTCTTTTGAATGTTGACAGCATGAAATTGCTTCAACACTTGAGTCTTCATTCTGCAGATTATATCTACGGATAAGGCGGCAGTTCTGAATAATTCCTTTTCTGTAGCAAATACTGGGAAATAAGTCTTCCAATTTGTCTGGATCTTTATTTGTGACACTAAGTGAGGTAATTCAGAAAGTCACTCACAGCAACCACTCCTTAAGATCTCCAAGTCTCTAACATGGAGGCATTGAAATCTTTGCTCCTTACTTTACTGTTCTCTCTTTATTATTCACTTCTTGGAATTGAAGTACAGATGTCTCCATGATAGAATAAAAATATTAGCTCTTTCCTTCTTTTAGAAACTGCCGTTTAATGGCTGTGTAAAGGGCTTCGGTTCCAAATGTCTGTGGATGAGTGTGGTGCATGTTGATCCCAGTCACGCTTCCATCGTTCTCCCGTCTCCCCCCCACCCCCCCCCCCCAGCAACCTGGCTCCATGTTCATGCGTATGAACCACATACTATAACTGCCTGCTCCCTCCCTTCTTCTCTCCACACAGTCTTTTGCACGAGCGTATCCAGGACACTATGCTGAAGTTGAGAATGCCTGTGAAAATGTTCCTGGGCTGTGCTCTCCTAAGGTGATTTAGTTGAGCTGATGACACCTTGTTTTATTCAAGTATATAAGAATCAGAAAGGTAGCATCTGGCACTCACCTTTTACAGAGGACAAACCTAAGGCTTTGGGGTAACTAACACCCCCACCCGATGTCAGCCACCAAACTCATTTACCAGGGAGCACATTCGGAGAGGCTGAGGGTGTGTAAGGAAATACCTCGGAACCGGAGGCCGCCACAGGGGCCGGGACCTGCAGCCCTGGCTGCCCCGAAACAGTGGAAGAATGAGTTCCCCCCTCACACCCCCAAATACACAACCACAACAGCAGGCCATCTCTACACAGAGGAAGGGGAAGACCTAATGATACGCAAATCATTAAATGGGAGAGATCAATAAATCCTGGGAATTCACACATACAAAAACACAAAAGAGGTATGTAGGCAAAAAGAGGAGGGAGAGAGACAACGAAGGCATTCACATGAGGGCTCTGTGTTCCAATAAACCCCAGCAGAGCAAGGAGGAATGGTGAAGCCACTGAGATTTCTCTGTGATGAGGCTTCTCATCACTGTATCACAACACTGTGGGTGATGAATCGGGGAGAACAAGTCTTATCTTTGTTCCCAGTCCTAGAATTTACCTTTCTTGATTGACTCACCCCATTGCTCTTGGCCCCTGGCAAGAAAGGCAGTCCTAGCCAGAGCTTAGGGCAGAGCAAAGGTGCTCAGCTGACAGCCAGAAGGGAAAGGAGAAGTCTCACTGAAATTTTCATTGCAGGGAGGACGTTTGCACCCCAGAGAGCTATGATGTCAGGATTTGTATTGGTTTGGGTTTGGTGTTTTGCTTTCTGATAAGGTGATTTGTTGTTCACAGGTGGAGTCTCAGACTCACAATCCTTCTGCCTTAGCCTCTCAGGTTCTAAGAGTGATTACAGGTGAGACTTGTTCTGCTCAGGATAGCTCTTGAATAGCCACCTGGGGTATCACGGGCCTGGAAGTCACTTGTTGAGGTGTCCAAATGAACAGTATTATTAGAGTATATACATGTGTCCCATGGCTCCTGCATTAATATCAGCCCCAAGGAAAGTCAACCCTCCCTCATCATCTTCTCCCAGCTCCTGATAAATAATCATCTTTCTGTACAACATTCATATTTATATAGTTGCTTAGATATTTTGGTTTGTCTCTTCACCACGTTGTAAATATAATAATGAGAACAAAGGGAAATTCCAGTCAGTATCAGACATTAATAAATATTCTGTGCCATAAACTCGTGGATTCTATAAAGACAACAGTTTTGGAATTTGCTGTGAATTGTAATGGAAGGAGAGCCCGGTCCTCCCGTGTTCCTCACAGTTATCCACCAGATCTGTTGGGGCATTTGAGAGCCATATTGCCAGGGAGGGTAATAGATTTATTACACATTATACTCCAACACCAAGCGAAGTACAGTTTCCATCTGTATTTTTTCTTTCACTTAAAGAACAATTTTACCTTGACTTCAACGTTCACTAGGACTATTGTAAACGGGGCTACTTTTCCTTTACATTTTTCCATAGAATACCCCTGGTGCTTTCCTCAGGGCATAAAACTAGCTCACGAATGAATATCATGTCACTCTAATGAGTGAGCCGTTTTCTAGTTATATTCCGTATTTCTTGTATTCTATGATGAGGGTTGAATTTAGACTCCCCCGTCTGTCCCCGAGGCTATTGAAGGGTAAAAGTGGTCTTTCCATGAGTTGTTTTCGGAGCTTGTCTCGTCGGGTTCTTTTCCGTGCAGTGCTGGTGGGGGCCTGGGCTGCCCTGGGCTGGGAACTGGTGGCCCGCTGGGCACAAGGCATGCAAGGCTGATTCCCGTCTCAGCACAGGGGCACAGGACATGATATTCTTGCAGACGGTAAAGCGCTGAAAAGGATCGGCAATACAGAAATCTGAAAACCCCACAGGGCCCCCGAGAGGCAGGGGGATTCGTCTCAAGGGCCAGCCCACGTGGTGGCTAGAGATGATGCCCACTACCCACACGCAGAAAGTCCCTGTGAGGAGCATCCTGAAACATGAGGCTTGAACTGTGGTGTTCTCCACCTGAAATCCCTGTTGTTGTTGTTGTTGTTGTCGCTTTTTGTCAGTTGTGGGGTTTGAACTCAGGGCCTGGTCCCTGTTCCCGAGCCCCTTGGTGCTCAAGACTGGGGCACTAGCACTTGAGCCACAGCACCACTTCTGGCTTTTTCTGAGTAGACTGTTGGAGATCACTGTGATCCTCTGATCTCAGCCTCCTCAGTAGCTAGGATTACAGGTGTGAGCCACCTGCACCCAGCAAACCTTGCATTTCCTAACTCTCCCTGATTACAATGAACTAAACACAGGCCCATCTTTGGGTAAGTGCAGTCGTCGTTGTTTCATGGAAAGTGCCCCCTTGCTCTGGCCTTTGTGGTTGTTTGTGTTTTCCTCTCACTGTGCGAGGATGGACAGGATCATCTAAGGTAAGAGAGTAAGGGTCACTCTCCCAGGGAAAATTCTGCAAGGCCTTTGGATAAAGAGCAAGGACATAATTAAAAGGAGGAAAACACTTTACATTGCATCCATAATTCCTTCCCTTGTAATAGAGGCAATTCTGTCTTTATCTGCCGCTTGGCTTCCCAAAGCCCCAAGGCAGACATCTGAGCTAGTGCTGGGTTCTGAACCTTATCACAGAGAGCCAAAGCCTTAGCCTTGGGTGGGAAGGGAGGGGTGAGGATTAACTCTTCAAAATAGCTTCCCTTAGAGCAGCAGAATGAGCATGGAGTATTGCTCTCTGCGTTCTCACGTGGACTGAAGATCCATTGCTCTATTTTCCCCACAGTTTCCGAGCGTCTGTCTCCTTTCAGAGGAGAACGGCATCATCCTGCATTAGAGCTCTTGCGAGGGAGCTTGGAGTCGGCGGTGCCACAGAGTCCTCGCTGAGAGGACCGAGCGCCTCCTACCCCATCTCCGGTTTTCTTTCCAGATGACTGACATAAGGTGAGGGAGGATGAGGGAATCAATCCCGTCTCAAGTGTTGGAGCGCTATGGCTCTACCTCCAGGACAGCCACACAGGTGATCAAACTTTATTATGGCAGTAACAACACAGCAGCTACCTTTATCGGACAGATTCTTCACATAAATGTCCAATAAAATTAGGTAATGTGAGGACGAAAAGGATGTTCAATGGATGAAGGCAATGTTCTGATCTGGAAGCAAATGCGAGTGGTCAGATGGGTGTATACAGTTCAGCCCACTTGCGGCCTTCATTCCACAGTGCCACACACATCCCAATTTTCTTCTGGAACAAGTACGGTTGAATGTGATCTCCTCTGGTCAGCTTAGCTCTGTAAAGCAGCCGTTCTGAATGTGGCTTTCTTCAGCTGATCATGACCCTCACTGAAGTCGTGGTCACAGGGCCCGGAGATGTGCATCCACAATCTAACCCTGACTGGGAGAGTCGCTGCGTGGCCTCTGGACATTGGGCCAGTCAGCCTGATACTGGGGGGACAACAGAACCTCCACATCCACCCTCGGGAGCTCACCCCGACGGCCTCAAGAACTCTCAAACTGTTAGGAGCCAGGGACCGCTGGCTCAGGCTGGTATTCCCGTGCACTCAGGAGGCTGAGAGGCGAGGAGCGCAGTTGGAGGCCAGCTTGTACAGATAAACTTCAGGGACTCTTATCCCCGGTTAAACATGAAGCCAACAAACGAACACAGAAACGGAACTGTGGCTCCAGTGGTAAAGCACCAGCCTGAGCAAAAGTAGTCAGGGACAGACCTCAGGCCCTGAGTTCGAGCCCCAGGACTGGTGTGTGCACATGTGTATGCTAGCGCACGTGCATGTGTGCACGCACTCACACATAGGCACACCCATATACATGTACAAGCACCTGCTAATCCGTCAAACACACAAAGAGTGGGCTGTGGCCTGTGACTGGCCGGTGGTGGTAGTGCGTGGTAGCCTGGTCCCTCTGCTTCCCAGACCTGGTGGCAGGCTGTGAGTGTTGGCAGGTGCTCACCTGCCTCTGTCCCAGGAAAGGTTTGTTTTTAAAGTAACTATGTTCTATGAGCTCACGTGCGTCACATTGGTATTGAGATGACCCAGTTAATGTCACTATGACCGCATAATACACACTTGTTAGCATTTGTCTGTGGCAAGTGTTCAGTGACCGTGGAATCCGTGGCAAGTCCCCCCCGGGGGCCTGTGACAACACAAGCTGACAGGGCTCAGTTCCAGGTGATTTGTGCTAGCATTATCCGTCTCCCTGAGACAACGCTGAGGGGCAGGGATCAGTGTCCTTGTTTCATGGAGAGTGTGAGTGACTTGTGTAGGCTAGATCACGGGAGCAAGGTTAATATGTAATTTAACTCAGAACATTGGAGCTGTAAGAGCGTTATGTCTTCGCCGACCAAAACGAAGCCATTTTTGCATCCTACATTAAATGCTCTGCCCTCTTCTTTTGTGCAGGGAAAAGAGATCATCTGCTTCCCTAATGATGAGCCATGCTACTTGATGGGCCTCATATTTTGAGCATTTTAGACTGTTCAGCAGAGGGCCATCAGATTTACCCAAGAAAAGTCAGACAGTGTTTCAGTATATGGCATGTTCGAGACATACTTGTATTAAAACTTGCCCAAAGTTCAAAGCACCGGCAGGCATGCATTTATGCATGCCGGTATGCATTTATCATGTAAAATGATATGTATTGATCATGTTAACCCAATTTCTGCAAGTATATGTACATGGTAGAATGGCCATTTCTAACTAATTAACAAATGCATTTCCTCACAGTCATCATTTCTTCAGAGAAAAAATAACATTTTTAGCGGTACTGTTATCATTTTGTAATCATTACTGTCGCTAATCATATATAATTATCGTCATGTATATAATGAAGATATAACTATCATCATTAGCTCTAACCCCACCACAGAGCTCTTGAATTTATTCCTCCTATCTAATTACAATCTTGCATGCTTTGGCCAGCATTCCTCCAGTTTCCTTCCCTACCACAGAACCCTCGGTAGCCTTCACTCTGTGTTTTCTATGAAACACCATGAGACGTGGCTCACAGTTGGTGGTGCGTCCTGACTCTGTTCCTCACAACACAGTTCTGAAGTCTATGAAGTGAGGGAGAGAGGGTTTCCAGCTCCTCGTAGTTCCATTGACTGATTCACTGAAGTTAAAAACTCAGAATCTCTTTGTCTTTCTTCTGGGGGGAGAACCCAGATGCCACGTTGCGAGCAACCCCTAACAATTAGACAACAACATGGTGTGGGGTGGGGGCGGGGAGTTCGTCAGAGACTCATCTTGTCCCTCTTAAGACACAAAATACCAGCACCCCAATACCAATGTCAGTCAAATCACTGCTTTTTTTTTTTTTATTGTTTTCTCTGAACTTAAAGCTATGGGAGAGGAAACACTTTCTTAAAAAACCACAACTATTCCATGTGTACCTTGAGAACCCTGGAGACTTGCACCAAGCCCTGCTCTTCCCCTGACCTCCGCAGCCCCCGGGATTCCAAGGTCCCACATCTTTATTCTCAGTGCTTTGTTGGACACACAGACGTTTCCCCCATTTACACAGACACAGACAGCGCAAAAACGTCACTTCTGACACATTGGCCACATGACGGACGTGCTCTCAATCAATGGAAGACACCAGGAACTAGTAAAGACATTTTTCTTCCTAAATTCCCAGTTTGTCCTACAGAATCAATATGGTTCTGGAGCCTCCTCTCCTCTTCAACTTGAGAGCAGAAGTGAGGACAGAAGAAGTCTCTGGACAGAGAGCTTAATAATTTCTTCCCCCCACTAAAAGCTGTAATTAATTTTACATAATAATATCCCATGAAATAAACACTGAAAGATAACAAAAGTATAAGAAGCCATGTGCATTTGTGAAAGAACATTTTAAAACAAAAACGTACCCAGACAAGTAAAATAAAACTGCTATTTTTACCCACAATTTGTTCAAACTAATTTTGTGAAAAAACGAAGCCCTAAAACCAATGACAAAATGAGTAGAAAGAAATAAATTTACTCTTCCTGTGTCTGTATGTCTTTTATCACAAGTATGGCCTTTCTTGTCTTCTTAAATAACTAAGGGGCTATGGCCATAAAGCCCAGTGGAACAGCAGAGAAAGCAGAGGCCTGGCACAGATGAGGCCTTGGAGTTGCCCTGCAGGTTTTTACCCTGGTGTGGAGATGAGAGAATAATGCAAATGAAAAGGATGATGACATTTGCTTACAGAATAGAGGATTTGTCACATTTAAGGGGCTGAGTTAGTTACGGCTCCCTAAAGCGGTGCTTGGCATGCTGGAACAGTCAGAAACATGAAGTGGCTTAGAACTGGACCACCTAGGGCTGGGGATATGGCCTAGTGGCAAGAGTGCTTGCCTCATATACATGAGGCCCTGGGTTTGATTCCCCAGCACCATATATACAGAAAATGGCCAGAAGTGGTGCTGTGGCTCAAGTGGCAGAGTGCTAGCCTTGAGCAAAAAGAAGCCAGGGACAGTGCTGGGGCCCAGAGTTCAAGCCCCAGGACTGGCCAAAAAAAATAAAAAAGAACTGGACCACCTTGGGTCTGATTATAAATATCTTAGGATGCTGCATGGTAGTGTTGGCCCAGCAAATACTCAATACACTTCCTCAGACCAGGAGTAGTAACTCATTACAGTAATCTCACCTACGTAATAACAAAGATCAAGGAGAAAGGTAATTGCAGGAGAGTCCTGGAAAAGTACTCGAGACTGATGAGAAAAAAATAGATAGATAGATAGATAGATAGATAGATAGATAGATAGATACATGGATGATAGGTAAATAGATAATAGATGGATGGATGACATGATAGATGGATGAATGGTAGATAAATACATTTTCTTTCCTGTTACTTATATATTATCAATCCTTGTTTTATTTTCTGTAATTTCCCCTTGATTATGTTTTAAATATTTTCTACTCATTTAGCCCTTACTGCTCAACTTTGATTGTGGGCTTCCTGTGGTTTCTTTAGTTCTGCAGACATTCCACCTAGGTTCAGACAGTAGAAAGGGAACAGCTGTGGCCTTACCAGATCAATATGAATTAAATTTTATAGAATTCAACATCTTACTTAACGATTTTTTAAGAAAGTGAAGTATCAATTTGAAGTTTTAAATAAATATTCTTGATCTCAACAAACTTTACCTGTGTAATTTCCTCTCAAAACTCTCATTATTTTTAACTCATGCATCTGCCCATAGACAAGGCCTTCAATTATTGATTATACTCAGGAGATGGATGTAGAATCGTGCGTTATTTTTCTCTTACTAATTCATACTTTGTATTTATTTTTACTTCACACTTGATATATTTTATCCTCATGGTTGATTAAACATTTTAACATGAAGGAAATAATTTCTAGCTAATTGAAAGCATTCCAGTACATTTCTTCTCAGGAAACTTTTACTAGACAGACTCCCTCTTCATAGGGAAAGTGAAGTAAAAATTAACAACCCATACTTCTAGAGAAACAAGGAAGTTGCAAGGTTAGCTGACACAATTAGGATAGGTAAAAGACTGAAGATAATTCAAACAGCACATCATGTTGGAAAGTCCACGGATTCTTTTTGTTATTGTTGTTTATTTGGTTTTGGTGATATTTTGGTTTTGAACTCAGGTCTTTATGCTTGCTAGGCATGTATTCTACCACTAAGCAATGTCTCCAATCCTCACAGATTCCTGATGCATAAATTTTAAATGTGCAGTAGATAATTCCATCACTAATCATAAAAATAGATGACTTGAATCAATCATATTTCTGTTTTGCAACATTTTGTACTATATTTGCAGATTATGGACTAGAAATTCTTTTTGAATATTACAAGTATTTCTTGGAACAAAGTATTAATGTGTCTAAATGTGTGTGTGCAGGAGTTTAACCTTTCTAACATTGTTATCAGAATAAATGATAATGTACAATTAATCAGATTTAGTGGCGTAAGTATAATAAATTTCCTCAAGACAGTCAAAATAGTGACTTCAGTGAAACAGATGCTGTTAACTTACTCATCATTTAGATTTCATATTAAATACAGAGATAATATGCAGAGATAATATGAATATAGAGAAAGATTGAAAAAGCCTTTTTGTCTGGTGCCATTTATCAGGACCCGCCCCCCACCCCGCATAGGACCAATCACATCTGGCTTTTTCTCACTGGTGAATAGATGTCCGCAAGTGGACCCACTCTATTGAGACTGTAGAAGAGAACTTGGTATTACTTAAACACTTCGAGTTTTATAGTCTTCAAATAGAATGGCACAAAAAGCTATAAGTATCTCATGAACAATGATTTTTCTTTGAAGAGTAATCTTCAAGCTTTCTGATTCAGTATTGCCTTAGAATCCTTTCCAAAAACATAAGCTACCCCACTCGAACACATTTCATTGACTTAAATGACAGACTTAAAATGTATACACATATTTTGTGTGGCTCATAGGCAGCAAATTCGGAAAACTGGGAGCCCTGACCATGAAATTACTTTTTCCTTGCTTGTTGGATCATATTTGTTTTAAATGTAAACAGTTATTTTTAAAACCAATGTAACTGGAGTAATAAGACATTGCTTTACGCCAAAAAACACCTATTGGAGATGTTTTGTGTGGAAGCTAGAAATCCCTAGATGATGCTTTCTGCCTAGCAGAGGCGGGAAAAGTTGATTTCTGTCTTCTAATTTAGGACGTCGCTGAATTAGGAAGCTCTTCACATCTGGAAAGAATGCACACAGGGTGCTGGGAGAGGGACACCAGCTCCTGGTGAATGAATGGCAGCAGGCGCGCCCGGCCACAGACACAAGGAAAGAACAGATAGTATCTGAGCACCTTTGAACCCTGGGAGCCAGAGGACTTGGGAATCATGTGGTAGCTTTTCTGTAAGGATGAACCAACTTCCCAGCGTAGCTAGATCCTGCAGAGCAAGGCCGTGAGAAAGCAGCCGCCTTGTTTGATTGGAGTAATTCCTTAGTGTTCCCTCAAGTGATATCATTCTATGGGTAACGTTTTCAGTAGTAACAAACTTTATGTTTCATCGACATTGGCTGACATATTTTTACAAACAGAAACTTGATTAAATATTTGATGCCTCATTTTCATAAGAGGAAAAAAAATCTTGGTGGCTCCCCTTTATTAACCAACTTCCACAATCACAAGTTGCTAGCCTCTAAAAGATGATCAGTGGTAAGATCTTCAGTACCGTTGACTGATATGTTAAAAGAAGTTTAATGTAAGTGAATGAATGTTATTGTAATTAGTGAGGTACTTATGCTCGTCAGCTCTGGGTACTTTTGTTCTATTTTTAGTGGGGTTTATTTGGATATTGTTATAAATCTATATGATGTATTTTAACTATTATTAAACTGAGCAAAAGCCAGCCAATCATAGAGCTAAAATATTATCAAAGTGACTGGTTTCTGCAATGGGAATTTTTAGTTTAAAAAAAAAAAAGAGCACATATATAAATAAAATGGAGTGATATAAAATTGCTTTGCCTTTTAAAGTTTAGTTACTCTTGTAGATTTCTGCACTTATTTTTAAGCATATGGTCTGCAAGGATCCTTTATTCTGAATGTGAATATTTGGAATGTGTTTATAGTCATCAAAATATAATTCTGGGAAGAAACCAAGACATTTGCATTTTCTGTATTGTTTCATAAATTTAGGTCCTCGATCTTAAGACATCTTATTTTTTCAGTCCTAAGGCAGCACATTACTTCCTAGTTTATTTCATGACCTTCAAAGCCAATTATTATTATTATTTTTTTTTTTTGGCCAGTCCTGGGCCTTGGACTCAGGGCCTTAGCACTGTCCCTGGCTTCTTCCTGCTCAAGGCTAGCACTCTGCCACTTGAGCCACAGTGCCGCTTCTGGCCGTTTTCTGTATATGTGGTGCTGGGGAATCGAACCTAGGGCCTCGTGTATCCGAGGCAGGCACTCTTGCCACTAGGTTATATCCCCAGCCCGCAAAGCCAATTATTAATTAACCAAAAAAGCAACTAATCCCTGTTTATACTCCTACAGTTATGTTTCAAGGTTGGTTGGAATCCATTAGATCTTGGTTTCTCAAAATGTACTTAACTAGGTCAAGAAAAAAACGGGCAGAAAGCAACTTCACCCAAATCATGTAGCAGTGTTAAACAAATTCAGCTTTTGAGCCAACATTAAATCATTTGTGTCTCCAAACTTTCCCTTTGTAACTTTTCTTATAGTGATGTCACTTTGCATTTTGGCCAAAGAGAGCTATTTTCTTTTGGCAGACAAAGATCATCTTCTGAAGAAACACTATTTTAGATCTGTGGAATTGTCTCCGTTTCAATAGAGCACTAACAAATCATTATGTATTTATTTTTCCTATGTTGGCCTCTAAAAGACATTGCTCTGAGTATGTTTTTATTCACCATATAAAATTATAGTCAACTAATTTTTTTTAAACTGGCTTATGCCGAAGATTCAAGAAGCCTAACAACAATCAATTAACTGACAAAAATGAAGCCATAGTTCTTAAGTGTAATGTTTTAAAACCAACTTTATATCATTACTTGTTCTTGAGCATTTGTAAGTAAAATACTTTGACTAGGAAAAAAAAAACCAGTTGGTAACACATCAAGAATAGATCCATGAATGCCAAAGTAACTAAATACTGTTAAGCCATCAAAATTAGCTTAGATTGTTACTCAATAAGTTAGCTATTTCCAACAAGTTTATTTGCCCTTTAAAGACTATATTGTTATTTTTTTCGTTTTTAAGGGTCATATTTTCTCATAGGATTATCATAAAGCATCCTTATAGCTCTCAAATTAATCCTAACCTAGCCAATGCTCATATTCACAAGAAAGGAATACACATTACATTATTTTAGGAATGTGCGCTTCTCCCACCCCAAACTGACAATGCACTACAAATTATATCACACATTTTGTTATATGAATTTGTAACACTCAAAGTGCTCATGCTCTCTCATTAAACAAAGTACGGTAATATGCTGTAGTCTTAAAATACTTCATGAACCCTGAAGTGAATCTCTATGGAAGGAGCTTCCTTTGCAAAATGAATCTGGCTAGTCACCTGCACACCAAAAATCTCTAAGTATCTGAACAAATTTCTTATTCTCTTTTCCAATCCAAGATCTCATTGGATCACGTAATTGGTAAGGTGTTACATGGGTGTGAACAGTAATTCCAGTTTGTGCAAGTTCTTTTAAGACTTCTGGATATGTAACCCAAGTATTGCTTCCTCCAGAATGACCACCATCCAACCAATACATTGTTTTTATGCTTTACATGAAAGCATCTATGTTCTTGTCTTTCTTGGCTTCTTTTAATTCAAAAAGCAACTGATTCAAAACAACACAACCTTTACTGAATCCAATCAGAGTGAAAGATGCACCTTTTAGTGATGGTGTAGAACCACTACCACTCATGGTTGATTCATCAAATCTTTTACAGGTCTTCTCTTTTTCTACCTGGCAACCATTACTAGAAGAATTTGATCTATAGTCAGATGCTTTGGAGTCCTTATTCCAAACATTCGCATTCTTCAACAAACCATTCTGACTTAAGTTAAAAGCATTAACTAACAACATATAAAGGTGCTTAAAAGCTCCAAAGTCAGTATTATGTTCTGGAGCACCAAACATGTTGCTTTTCACAAAGTTGTCATAGCAGCTGAATTTGTGTAAATGCATCCGGGAGCACTTTATCACCCAAATATAACTATTGGGGAACCGATGAGCTAAAATGGTGGCAACGTTTTCTAGACTCCAATTTTCCCACTGATAATTCTCAGGATGACGAGTCATGATTTCATGGTAATTCTGCACATCCCCGGGGAAATAGAGGACTTGATGCCGGGCTCCTTGGCGGCCAGGTCCAGGTCCACGGGGAGGCCCCGCGGCTCCGGTCCCTCCCCCGCCGCCGGCGGCAGCAGCAGCTGGTCGTTGCCGCGCTGCGGGTCAGATCCGACCACCGAAGACAACCGCAGGCACCGCGGGCGGTGTTCCACCGCCGTCGGGGCGCACCCCGCCCCGCCGCTGCCCCCGGGTTCATGGGTTGGGCTTGCCGGCAGAACAAGGTGTTTCCCGTCCCAAACCGGTGCAGCAGGAGCAGCAGCGGCGGGGACCGCAGGAGACCGAAGCCACACAAGGGTGTCCGCAGCCAGAGCGGCTCGGAGAGGGTAGGGGCGGAGGGCGGGACTCAGGCCCGCAGCCCAAAGGCCCGCGGAAATGGCCAGTGCGGGAGCCGGCGCCTGGGGACTGCTGAACCACGGACCAACGTCCTCGCGCCACTTATGTCATTTTTTAAGGGTTAGTTTCAGATGGATTTTTGTACAATATGAAATGTGGGTCTCAGTTCATTCATAAGCTGGTATTGATTTTCTCACAGTTCTCACTGACTCACATATTTAAACACTGCCATGTTATGTATGTGTTCACGTAGTACCTCAACTAGGTTGGATATATTAAATTTTTTTCAGTTGGTTCATTTCCAGTGTTTATAACTCACTTTGCAGAGTGTTGATTGTGGTAGTATATAAGTATTTTTACCTTTAAACAGGCCTTTTTTTTTCCACCTGGTGTGCTGGGTCTTAAAAGCCCTTTTAGCTAGGCTAGAAGGAAAGAGAAGTTAAAGTTAGGAAGCACAGTTACAAATATAAGACATCTGTGCAGTTACTGGCAGGTTGATAGATGCTTTAATGTTATGTTTAAACATGAGTCTTTAATACATCCTCTAGTGTCTACTCATCTTTGGTTTAAAAACAATTTGGGATGTGCATTTTTGCAATTAAGTAAAGTGCTTTTTACATTCTATTGTTTTAAGTGCAGAACTGTGACTGACTTTGGAAATTTCCATTTGCTTATAATGAGGCTAGTTAGGAAAATCAGATAAAATTTATTTTAATCCAGTACTTCCTCTGGGGAAGAGAAGGGAGCGCTTTATTAAGGTATATGTTTGACAATTAGAATTGATTTGTTTTGTTTTGTTTGGTTAGTCGTGGGGCCTGGGTAGCCTGGGCGCTGTCCCTGAGCTCTTCAGCTCAAAGCTAGCACTCTACCACTTGAGGCACAGTGCCACTTTTGGTTTTTTGGTGATCAATTAGAGATAGAAGTTTCATGGACTTTCCTGCCTGTGCTGGCTTTGAACTGCAATCCTCAGATCTCAGCCTCCAGAGCAGCAAGGACAACAGGCGTGAGCCACCAGTGCCCAGCTTTCCTTCTTTTTTGAAAAGCATATGCATAGTGATTTAGAGCAACTTAAGCATGGATTCAAATATGTACTTCCATCTAATACCTATTTGACTCCATTTCTTCCAGCTGTAAAAGAGGCATAACATACAGGGTTGGTACAAGGATCACCAGGTTAATATCTACAAAGCAGTTAAGACAGTGTGGGATACAGTAACTGCTATGTTGGTTTGTTTTGAAGTAATAGCTGCCAAACCAGGTGTGATGGTCGAACCTAGCCCTCAGGAAGCTGAGACAGAAAGATCGAGTTCAAGGACAGCCTAGGGTACATAATGATTCTTTTTTGTTTTCTTCCCCTCCGTCATGGGCCTTGAACTTTGGGCCTAAGTGCAGTCCCTGATCTCTTTAGCTCAAGGCTAGTGCTCTTTTACTTGAGCCACAGTGCCACTTCAGGTTTTCTGATAGTTAATTGGAGATAAGAGTCTCACAGACTTTCCTGGCAAGGCTGGCTTTGAACTACGATACTCAGATCTCAGCCACCTGAGTAGCTAGGATTACAGGCATGAGCCATCAGTACCCAGCGGTTTGTTTTGGGTTTTTTTTTTAAAGGAATTGGCACAAATTCTCTTCTCATGTTCAAGTAAACAGTTTGCTATTCGATACATGCTAGTCATGACCTTTGGCTATGAAATTGCCCTTGCTTCCTCTCTTTCAGGCCAGTGTCCCAGGGAAAGTTGGATAGAGGCAGCCTCAGGTCAACAAAATAGAACTGAAATATCAAAGCCTAATAGCAGTTCTTTTTTGCAATAATACTAGAATACATATTCTAATATTTTATAATAAAGCTATTGGGGAAAACTTGGTAAGTCTCTAGTAGTTTTTTTTTTTTCCATTCCTCTTTTGTAGTATTGGTGTTTGAACCCAATTGACTCACACATGTTAGGCAAGTGCTCGAAGTTACACCCCTGCCCCTGCTCATGCTCTAGGAACCATAGTCTTAATCTTATTCTTGTTAGGGGGCTAAGGAATATTGCAGAGTTCGAAGGAGGGGATTCCCCATCCCTCCAAGAGTCCACTGTTCAGAGACAGTCTCAAGCAAAAAGATGGATTTATTGGGGAAGCATAAAGTGAACTGACCAGCAATAGATGCAGCACAGACTTGGGAGCTGCCACCGTGACCCCCAGCAATCCTCTAAAGGGAAAAGCATAGCACAGATGTGGGGGCTTGATGCAGGGTTACAGCAAACAACAGGTGAAACTCACATGGCATATATGTTGGAGGTTGACGCAGGGGGTAGAGCAAATAACAAGCAAGCCATTGACAGAAGAAGAATTTTGGGGTCAGGTTGAGCTGATAATCAAGGTAGAGTCAGCTCTATTCCCCCCAACATTTCTTACCATGTTTCCCTAATCACGATGGAGTCAGCTCTACAACAATTCTCTTACTAGTGGAGGAGTGTATCCATGTAATCCAGAAAGAGAAAAATGATCTAATTATTTATTATACTCAATAAGAAAAAAAAAACTAGAGTTTCTTAACAGAAGTGAATGGTTAAGATCTCGTGGTTAGTGATTCAGTATTAAAATGCTAACTACACATACACAGTGTGCAGAGCAACATAAAAATATTTCCATTGACTCTGTACTGTGCAAGGAGTCAGAGATGCAGATGAGTAGGACAGCTTGCCCTCCAAGTGTTCTTGCTGGAAGTATCCTGTTGCAGAGATAAAGGGATGAGAAGACCCTATGAGTAGGGGAATGAGGTGACCCTAGAGATGGGCCAGTTAGATGAAAGAGGAAGTAGTTGAGATGGGCTGTACAGTTTATCAGTGCATCCCAGGGAGTTGTTGTTAGTATGTATGAAGTGTTTTCACTGTATTTTTCATTATCCCTTTAATTCCTTTCAATAATGTGTGCCAGGTATGTGCACCAAGGAGGTTGTGAATGAACGGAAGCTTCAGTAGCTGAAGGCTGATGGCAGAATGAGCATTCAGTCCCTATGTTTCAAAATCTGCACAGTTCACTTTTGTTTCCAGCTAAGGGGGAATTCTACCTACAGACATAGTACTAAGTAGTTTAATCCAAAGAGATAATGAGTTTTTGGAGTAAAAAAAAAATCTGTGAAGTAGCAATCTGTGAAAAATCTGTGAAGTAGCAATAAATGAACTGCAGTATAGCAAGGGATGACTATCAACACTGCTACTTTGCAGATTTTCACCTATTGTGGGGATCTTTGGAACGTAGCTCCCATGGTAGGTGAGAGATCACTATTTACCTATTTAAAAAGAAACCCACAATACAATGAAGTTGCAGTAAGTGAACTGTGATATATATAGTGAGGGACAACTGTGTTAAGTCCATTAGTAAGCTTTTTGCAAACTGTCACTGGGCATTTTGGAGATGACAAAAATGAAATTAGTGGGGCTGGGGATATAGCCTAGTGGCAAGAGTGCCTGCCTCAGATACACGAGGCCCTGGGTTCGATTCCCCAGCACCACATATACAGAAAACGGCCAGAAGCGGCGCTGTGGCTCAAGAGGCAGAGTGCTAGCCTTGAGCGGGAAGAAGCCAGGGACAGTGCTCAGGCCCTGAGTCCAAGGCCCAGGACTGGCCAAAAAAAAAAAAAAAATGAAATTAGTGGCCAGGCACCAGTGGCTCATGCCTATAATCTTAGCTACTCAGAAGGCTGAGAACAGAGGATCACAGTTTGAAGCCTGTCCAGGCAAGAAAGTCTGTGAAACTCTTTATTTTCAGTTAGCCACCAAAAAGCCAGAAAGTGGAGTTGTGGTAGAGCACAGATTTGAGGGAAAAAAGAGAGAAAAGCTGAGGAGAGTGCCTCGGAGTAGCACATCCTGTTGCATGCACGCACTTTCACTTGGGCACGCATACAAACACACACACACACACACACACACACACACAAAGAAATTAGTGTGCTAGCCATGTCTTGTTCTTATTCCCACTGTTGGGAACAGTCCTGCATATAGAAGGTGCTCTGTACATTGTTTTGAGAATGAAACTTGTAAAGACTCTTCCCATTACTAATACGTCACTTTTATGTAAGCATACTAATTAATGGGTAGCATACCAGGTTTTCCTTTTCTGATGCCCTAATGCCACAGAATGTTGATAAAAAAAACTCTCTAACTTTTGAGCTTTGTTCACTTGGAAAGGCAAAAAACTAGTACAACTAAATCACTTTTGAAAAAGAATAAAATTCCAAGTATCATACTACCCGATTTTTTTTTTTTTTTTTTTGCCAGTCCTGAGGCTTGGACTCAGGGCCTGAGCACTGTCCCTGGCTGCTTCTTGCTCAAGGCTAGCACTCTGCCACTTGAGCCACAGCGCCACTTCTGGCCATTTTCTGTATATGTGGTGCTGGGGAATCGAACCCAGGGCCTCATGTATATGAGGCAAGCACTCTTGCCACTAGGCCATATCCCCAGCCCTATACTACCTGATTTTGAGATTTAATTTATAGCTTGAGAACCAAGTCAGCAGTGCCAGTATACTCATGGAGAGATAGATCAATGGAGTAGACTCTAGACACAGACTCACACAGGTTTGGCCAACTTTTTCACATATACACAAAAGCAATTTGATGGAAAAATGAGGCATTTTATTATTATTATTTTTCGCAGTACTGCAGTTTGAACTCAAAGCCTTGAGCTTATGAGGCAAACCCTCTTCCACTGGAATTGTGCCTCCATGCCAATGTCTTATTAATAAATTAGGTTAGGACAATCAGATAAGCATAAGCAATGAAACCAAACTTTTACCTAAACTCCACTCCTAATTTTTCTGGGTTACAGAAAAATTGTCTAAAAATTTATGATAGAAGTAAATGTAAAATGTCAAACTACAAAACTTTTGGAAGAAAACATATAAGGAAAACCTTCTTGACTTAGGGGTAGAAAAGCATTCTTAGACAGGATGCTTATCACATAATCCATAAAAGGAACAAAATAAATAAATTAGACTTTATCAGAATTACAACCTTTTTTAAGGCATGTTGACAATCCCAGCTATGTAGGAAGGAAAGATGGATTGATCATGGTTCAAGGTCAGCTCAGGGAAAAATCAGTAAGCCTTGTTTCAAATAGTAGACTGGGTGTAGTAGCACAGACCTGTAATCCCAACTGTGTATGAGGCATAAATAAGAGAATCATAAGTTTGAGGCTGGTGCTGGGAGAAAAACCCTGTCTAAAAAAAATCTATTAAAGAAAAAGGGGTGGGTTTCTGGTCAAGTGATAGACCATTTATCTAGCAAGCTCAAGAAAATTCAAAACCCAGTAAAATACACACACACACACACACACACACACACACACACACAGAGTAAAAATAAAATAAATCACTATAAACTTTTACTCTATCAGTGGCTCTATTAAGAGAGCAAAAACTTGGGTCAAAAAAAAAGAAAAACAACTACAAAAGCAATACTTGCAAAACTGTTTGGTCTAGGTGAACTGAAGACCTCATGGGGGAAAGGGAAAGGGGAAGAAGGGGGGGTATGAGGGATGAGGTAACAAACAGTACAAGTAATGTATCCAATGCCTAACGTATGAAACTGTAACCTCTCTGTACATCAGTTTGATAATAAAAATTTGAAAAAAAAAAAAAGACTTGGGAGAAAATATTTGCAAATCTCTTAGCTGATAAATGACTTGAATCCAGTAGACATAAAGGACTATGTGAATTCAATGCTGAAAATCCTGTTAGGAAATAGATAAAAGACTCAAAAGTTGCATGTGGTGGCTCACTCTTACATCCTACCTACTTGGAAGGTAGAGAGGTTAGAGTTGAGGCCAACCTAAAGAAAAAATTGTGGAGACTCATTTCAACCAACAAGCTGATTGGGGCTTGGTGGAACATGCCTGTCATCCCAACTATGTGAGAGGCCTTAGGTAGGAAGGTATGGTCTGATCCTGAATCCAGCGCAGGGAAGAAACGTGAGATTTTAACCATAAAATAACTAAAGCAAAAAAAAAAAAAAAAGAAGAAGAAGAAGAAGAAGAAGACTTACCAAAAAGAGTGTGTGGGAGAAAGGAACCACAGATGTCAAATAGTATTCCATTAGAGCAGCACAAATACACCAGTTCTGTTAAAAAGAAATTAAAAGAAAACCGATGTCACCACCAAGTGTTGGCAAGGATGTAGAAAAACTACATACATTGCTAGTAGGATATAAAATGATACTATGGGAAAGTAATTTTATTACAACTAATGTTTAAATCATAAAAAATATTAAACTACTTTCTAAACTTCTGTGCTGTCAAAAGTTAAAACTCTTCCAATATACATTTGTAATGGATGTATTTTCTAATTCAGATAATGGCTCTAACAGTGCCTTTTGAATCTCATTGATGTACAGAGAAATTTTCTACATTTTACAATCCACTGGGCTAGATTAGTAGCCTAGTGGTAAAGTGATTGTATACTAAATGCAAAGGTCTAGTTCAATCCCTAGTGCTGAATGAAGAAAGGGAGAAGGAAAGAGAGAGAGAAAGAGAGAGAGAGAGAGAGAGAGAGAGAGAGAGAGAGAGAGAGAGAGAGAGAGAGAGAGAGAACACCAATAAAGCAGGAGAGGAAGCAGTAGAATCCCATCATGCCTTCTGAGAGATGAGTGTGGCCAGTTCAGACCACAGGCTCCTTCTGAAAGATGAGTGTGGCCAGTTCAGACCACAGGCTCCTAGATCAACTTAAATATTTGAGCATTACCTTTCTTCGTGAAGGTATTCTCAAATATGAAGTTGCAGAATTTTATTCAAATCAACATTGGTGCATGAAGATTTGCAAGATTTCGGTGAAAGGGGAAAATATGTTAAACCCTAATGAAGTGAAATATTTCCTCATTAGTAGACCTGTATTACAAAAAAACAACTATTTCTGTAACCTGAATTTTTTTAATGTTTTTTAATGATCTATTTTACTTTATCATCAAAATGCCTGTATAAAATCCTTGATTTTTTGGTCTCTTGGTCCACAAAAGTTTAAAAATATTTATTATCTGATCCTTTACAGAAAATGTCAATCCCTAGCTTAAAGCACTGATCTTCAAGCAATCAAAATTTTACTTTGTATCCCCTGAAGTTACATCCCATAAATTTTGATGTCTTATATTTTCATACAATTTAGCTAAACATTTTCTAATTTCCATGTCATGTCTTTTTTAAGTTATATTATTTAGAAATTGGTAGAGCTAGCCAGTGAGCAAAAGTGTTAGTTAGGTACTGAGTTTGAGTCCTGATCTTGGACCAAAAAAGTATATTAGATAACTTTTAGACATGTAGAAAATTCCTTGTGACCTTCTATTCAGAGTCCTAATTAAGTTCCAAAGTGTCAGTCTAGAAATGTGTTTGCTTTCTATCAGCATGTAGCACATCTTGGCAGCTATGTATTACACACTTGAAGAAGTGTCTTCTGAGCTGGGGGTATGCAGATCACAATGGTCCTGTAATGTTTTAGTACCTACTCTGTTGAGTCCCAGTATCAACTAAGACCTAGTAAGTGTATTGTACTTTTTTTATATATCTTTCTTTATGGATCCAATATTTTGTTTTTTCTTTTTTCTGTGATTATGAGCAGATTAAAGGTAAGAAGAAGCTATGTTGAATTCTGGTTTCAGCAGTCTCTCTACTTCACTATTTTGTACCGTACTCCCTAGCAATTAAATTATGTCCACTTATACATGAGAATTTATATAAGAGGGAATTATTTTCCTAGCATTGGGTCACTGCTGTTTCTTCTTAAAACCTACCTTGTTTGTAATGGAAGGAATGAGTGTGAACACAGAGCAGTGTACTCTCAGGTCCACCCAGGTGTTTCTGAAGTTGCATAATTGCTGCAAGCTGGGGACCATGTGCATACTTTCTACCCTTACAGTTGTTTTGGAAAGACAATAGTCTATAAAAATAGAGACTTGGCTGAGCACCAGTGGCTCAGGCCTGTAATTCTAGCTATTAAACAGGCTGAGATGTGAAGATTGTGTTTCAAAGCCAGCCTGGTTTCCAGTTAACCACCAAAAAGCCAGAAGTGTGCTATGGCTCAAGTTCTTGCCTTGAGCAAAAGGAGCTCAGCAACTGCACCCTTGCCCAGAGTTCAAGCCACAGGACTGGCAAAAGCAAACAAACAAACATTAGATTATACAATACCCAGAGTGAACCTAATGGTCTCCTGACTGTTGGGATTTCTCAGTTTGGGTAAGGTAATATGTGGTTGAGCCGTTGTCACTTGGACTTGCCTCTTCTGTGTATGTAATATTTGTTAAGTGCTCATGTCTCTTTCCCTTTCTGTGGAGCAGCTGAATTACTAGGATGCCTTGGAAACAGCAGCCCGAGATGAGGGCCTTTCCCTGGATGTATCTACACATTCTCAGCTCCGAATTCTGGATGATGAACATCCCAAGGGGAAGTACCATCATGGCTTAAGTGCTTTGAAGCCCATCCGGACCACTTCCAAGTAAGAAGCTCTGAAGGTTCATGAGTCATCGGCAAAGCACCAAAAGCATTTTTGAAAATTTGGACTGAGATGAGGCAGTTGGGGAGATGTACTTTTAATCAACAGAACTGTTTACTGAAGTGTATTTTAAATATTGTCTTCTTGGTGTATGTTGAAGCTTTGTGACTCAGTTTCTCTTTACAGAAACCAACACCCAGTGGACAAAGCTGGCCTCTTTTCCTGTATAACATTTTCATGGCTTTCTCCTCTGTCCCGGGTGGCCCACAAGAACGGGGAGCTCTTAATGGAAGATATGTGTCCTTTGTCCAAGTTTGAGTCTTCTGATGTGAACTGCAGAAGGTAGGCGTCTCTGGTCCATCCTGGTTTCCACATACTGGATTCTAGGCCTAAGACAGGAGGGTGTGAATTCTGCAGCTGTCCTGGGTGGGGCGGTCTCCTAGGGGTGGCTTCCCCTTTGCTCTTCTGCTTTATTTCCTATTTCACTATAATACTATTTTAAGCATGGGCTTTCGATTTTGTGGCTGCCTTGTGACAGTATACATTTTTGTGGTAGCTGATTGTATGATTAAAATCTAGTTTGCTACTTTGCTTTTTACCACAGGATCCTTCAGAAAGGGTGGGAACCCTGACAAAGGAAGTTATCCCTAGACTTTATTCAGGGGTAGGCCTTTTGGGGGTGAAGGAAGGGCTCTTGTTCTCATCATTTTCTCTGTACCTTGGAATGCTCCCTATCTGGAATAAATAGGCACATACACAGGAAGGGACTTTTTCTCTAGAAGGTAAATACTATGTGTATAATTTTAAAGGAGAGACTTGTATGTGCTATGACAGAGCCTGCAGACAAGAAACTATGGAAAGGAAGCTAGGGTGTGTCTTTTTCTCTGAGGAGATGTGTAACAGGAAGACATGTGCTTTGTTAAAACTAGAGAGACTGCAGCAAGAAGAGCTGAATGAAGTTGGGCCAGATGCTGCCTCCCTGAGAAGGTTTGTGTGGATCTTCTGCCACATCAGGCTCATCCTGTCCTTCATGTGCCTGATGATCATGTAGCGTCAGTGGACCAGTAAGTTCTAACCATCCTTTCTGATGGTCTCCAGGAGCCCGGGCCTGTTCAGCTCTTAACTCTCTTGTTCAGTTACTGGGGTTATGCTCAATTTGGGGTAGTTAGCAGCTTTAGAGATACCTCATCTCTGTTGGAATGAGTCAGTGGCTTTGGGAGTAATGGTGGCTTCTCAACCACTGAAATGATGATGGGCTGTACTGGGAGAGAAGAAAGAGCTAATTTGCATTCCTAGGGTAGGAGTGAAACTGAACTGATCCTGGTTCTGCACAGGACTGTGCTTCTTGGTTGTATGTTGATGTGAAATAACAATCTGGACCTGGGCAGATGTGTCATGGCAGTATTGTGAACATAGTCTTACTTTGTATGCACTGTGAGCCAGCATGGTAACGTACCAAATGCCTGGAAGCAGAGTATCATAATTAACAGTCCTATGGCAAATGAACCCTCAAGGAGCTAGAGGATTGTCAGGGTTTTCAGAGTTTGACTTGGAGTCCATTTCAAGCTTTGGTGTATAGGGTAAGCAATGGCAAGTGTTAGAGTGTTAATCTTGGTATTTTCCTAGTCTAATAGAAGCAGAGTACGTAAGGGAGTCTTTGACAGTTTTCTTGGCACCTGTTTTTTTTTAATTAATTAAATTTTGTTGTCAAGGTGTTGTGTAAAAGGGGTACAATTACATAATAGGGCAGTGAGTACATTTCTTGTGATATCTTACACCCTCATTTTTCTTTCTCTTTCCTAGATCAGGTAGGCATATATACAATACCCAGTGTACCAAAATCATATACAGTAGCCACATGGTGTACGACAAAGGAAATTCACCTAGAACTTTAAATATAGCATCAATAATAGAGTTTGCTTATCCTTGTCTTATATGATCATACATATATAGCTGTTGAGCTATTGTGATCCACTGAGAGGTCTATTTTACACCTGTTTATGTTTAGTAGTTGTTTGGTTTTAGATACATAATGTAAGGTCGCTGACCCAAACCTGTGGAAGTACCATTTTACAAGATTTTTTTGTTTCGCAGACCTGGTCTCTACTGTTCCCCCCACCCACCAACCACCTTAACAGTCATATATCAAGGAGACCATGCCCCTTTGTTCTCTGTGTTCTAGGCTTGTCTTGCTCAACATTATTTGTTCAAGTTCTGATCATTTCCCTGTGAATACCAATATTTTATCATTTCTAATTGTGTATAGGTACCACATTTTTGGATCAATTCATCTGTAGAGGGGCATCTGGGTTGTTTCCATATTTTGAATATTGTGCATTGTGCAGTAATAAACATGAGATGTCTTTTTGATATCCTGAGACCTGTTGTTCAGGATAGATGCCTAGGAGTGGTATGGCTGGGTCATAGGTTAGGTCTATGTTGAGTTTTGAGAAACCTCCATACTGTTCTCCACAGTGGTTGTACTAATTTTCACTCCCACCCACAGTGGAGAAGGGTTCTTATTTCCCCACTTCCCCTCAAGCATTTGCTGTTGGCTGAGTTCAGAGTATAGGCCATTCTAACGAGTGAGGTGGTATCTCAGGGTTGTTTTGATTTGTATTTCCTTTACTGCCAGGGATGTTGAACATTTCCTCATATGTTTCTTTGCCATTTTTATCTCTTCTCCTGAGAAGTCTCTTTTTAGCTCTCTGCCCATTTAATAATTGGTTTACTGGGCTTGGAGGGGGTTAGTTTTTTGAGTTCTCTGTAGATGATGGATATTAGGCCTTTGTGTGTTGCTGGGCTGGTGAAGATCCTTTCCCATATGTTTGGCTGTCTTTCTAGTTTGGTGGCTGTGTCTTTATCTGTGCAGAAACCTTTTGCTTTGTGGTAGTCCCATTTGTCGAGTCTCTCCCCTATCTGTTGTGCCCCTGGGACTATATTCAGGAAGTTCCTTCTTGTGCCTATATGTTCTAGCATCTTTCCTACTCTGTCCTTCAGTAGTTTCAAAGATTCAGGTCTGATGTTGAGGTCCTTGATGCATTTTGAGTTGATCTGGGCATCTGTTTCTTACACCTTCTGTGTTGCCTTACATTGAGATTTTTTATTAAATCTATTCTCTACATATTTGCCTTGAGGCATCGGAGCAGTATTACTGATTATGCTGTGCATTTTCCGTGTGTGGGTAAGCTGGAGGCTCATGGTTTGAGTAAGTATATGTTTAAGATGCATGGTGGCTAGGTAGAACTAATTTATAGTTTTGATTTTTCTTTTCCTTCTCTTCTGGTTCCTCCCCTCCCCAAAGTTTGATGCCTTTTAAAAAGTTTTGACCTCTTTTGCTGAGGCTGAGAACACTATTTTTCTGGTATTTCTGGGGTTTTATATTAATTGACCAACTAACACACTTTTGTGTAAGTTTTATGTAAATGAGAGCCTGTAGCTGAGATATTATTTTATGTTATTACTGATCAAAATGTCAAACATTTTCTTAGAGCCATCTTTTCCAAGAAGAGCTTTTGTCCTAGTTTCACTACAGAGCTGGTAGCTGCTCTGATCGGTAATCAAATTCTTTCATTTGGATAGCATGGCATGAAGACAGGCTTTCTTGATTCCACTCTCCTCAAAAAAAATTCCATAGGTTTTGGGGATTGTTAATTTCTTTCCTTGAAAAAAATGTTACTTATGCATGTTCAGCTTGGTGGCTTTTAAGGTCACTCCCTTGAGCCTCAGCGGTTCAATCATGAAACAACTGGAAAAGCAATGGACACATATATTATAATAATAATTTAAAAATTATTGCTGCAGCTGTCTTTCTGAGACCTCTTTTCTTTTTGACTGGAAATAAAAGAATTAGGCCAGTTTGAGATTAGTACCAACAGTGAGCAAATTTCCTGTGAGCAGACTTGGATCCTTTCAGGAACATTCATTTTAAATTTTTGCAGATTTTCTAAGCTGGCATGATTTCAAACTGGCTTGGCCTAGTCTTACATAAGAACACCTTCCCCAGATTACACAGATTACAAGCTTTCCAAGTTATTTCTTGTTTCCTCATAGGTGTCATTGTGACCTGTTAGCCGAACAGACCAAATAAAGCACAACCAAGCCTGTGTGTGTGTGTGTGTGTGTGTGTGTGTGTGTGTGTGTGTGTGTGTGTGTGTGTGTTTAAATTGGCTGGCCATCTGATGCTGGGTATTCCTGTATCAGAATGATCGGGTTGGGCTATGCCAGGGAGTTAGTGACCCACGTACAGTTTACATAATCACAGTGAACAGAGTACCAGAATCTGTCCAGTTAGAGATGAAGAGTCAAAACTTACTAAACTAACAGAGATATTTTGGGGTCCTTTTAGACTCAGATAGTTCTGAAAAACCCAGGCCTTTCCTAGATGTCTCTGGACAGTTGGCATCTGCCTTAGATCCATCCACAAGAGAAAGCTGCCTGCAGCAGCACTGTCTTTTGGTGAATGTGAACTGCCCCAGGGCCTTGGGGGGAAAGACAGTGAAAAACATTTGAGTAGGTAAGTTCTCACCCTCCATCCTTCTCTCCATCTGCAGGTTGCTTGGTGCTGTCAGGATCTGGACTGGTGGGAGCCTCTGTAGTAGAACCAGTGACAGAGGCTGTTCTTTAGAATTTTCAGGATGGCTGTATTTTGTGCTCAGAATGAGAGAGTCAAGCCGGGCAGGATCTCTCACCAAGAGTTCAGGTATGGTAATGTTTATTCACTGGGAATCGCTTTCCATAGCCAGACAGCTATGCTGATAACCTCAAGTTTTCTCCCAGTTTGTTTAGACTTAAGTGATAAATGTGTAACTTTTTTTAAACTGAATTCTGCTTGGATATTTCAATAAAAACCTGTTTTTTCTTCTCCCATACAAAGTCATATCCATTGTCATTACTTTTGTTAAAACCCTGAGTTGGAAGTTCTTTAATCTACTGTTTCCTCTTTCCCTCCCTTTAAAGTTTTACATAGTGTTAATATTGGCTCTGTCTTTTGCCTTCCCTGCTTCTACCCTCTGGGAGAGGCTAGTGCTCTTACTCAGTTCTGAAAGGGGCACTGTAAAAGGATGGGAAGGAAAGAGCCCAAACAACAGCCTGCTGTCCTTGCAAGCCTTTCCTGGAGACTGGCCCACAGTGCCTTGGTGTGTGAGAAAGGGCTTCATCTGGTGCCATCTCCTGAGTGCTTCACTGGAGGAGGAAGGGCTCTGTGACTCAGGTCCATATTTTGGATGCATACTGGAAAAGAAGCCAATCTTCTTGGTAGTAAACCAGCAACCCATGCTTGTGTGCAGTGGGGAACCAATCATTGTATTTAAACCTAAAAATAAAAATTGGAGGGAGGGCAGAGATAGAATATAGTAGTTCTTAGAATCAGAACTCCTCTATAGATTGAGTTATAGAGCATGACATAAGTCTCATTAATGAAAATCTCCTAGGGCCTAGGAAACATGTGATATTAAGCTACTTTTGGGAAAACAGAAAAATACAAATTAGCTCAGAGTCTGGCTTCTGAAGATCAGCATTAGATATTGAAGACAATTGTGCCTCTGTTTCTGTCTGTGGTTCAGTGCTGGCTTATAGCCGTGTTAACCTTTGCTGTAAGAAAACAGGGTAGATGGGTGGGTGGGTGGGTGGGCTTTGAGTTTACTCTTTTTCTTCCTTAGGTTAGGGGATTGGTTTGGCTTTCTTTTGCTGTGGTATGTTTTGCTTCATTTTTGCCAACCTCAACCTTAGTTTTAGCTACACGGACTTGAAGAGTCCAAAGGATGCCAGCCCTTTTTCTTCAAGCCCTAGAATTTTATATTTCATCATGAACAAACATAGCTTCCACGTAGCATTGTGTACCAACAGCACCAGCAATTATAAACAGAGTGCCTCTTTAGGGACTTTTTAGGATTTTCTTTTAAATTCTCTTTCCTTAGCAGCAAGGTCTTTATTCCTAGAGATTTTACTCCGGTGGAGAATCACTGCAGCTTCAGGACCTCTAACAGGTGAGTGTCATCATCCTGATGGACTGCCTCGGACTCTGGAAACCTATTGCTTCTGTTTTGTATTTCCAATGTGGGTAGTTATGACAACAGCTGGAGACCAGATGACCTGTTAGGTGCTAGCCCTCTGTAACTGAACTCTGTATATTTCCACTGTATGTTACTACAATGCTTCTGCCTTTGTACAGTGTTTGTGAGATGGTCTTTGAAGATGGTACCTTTATATATTTTTTCTTTCATTTTCAATAAAAACACATTATCTCCACCTCTTGGTATTTAATACTGTTGCTGAATGTGCCTGTGTGAGTGTGTGCCCCAGCATTGCAGGACCTCAGAGCTGGAGGTGGTCCATGGTGGTTCTTGGGTGCTGGCCGTTCCCTCCCTTCAGGTGGAGTTAGACATATGCTACCTGAGGTAACATGTTTTTGTTCTTGGGAGGGAGTGGGTGTAGGGAGGGCCCAAGGGAGGGTCTCTAGAGTTGTTTTGGTCTGCTTTGATTACTACTTCTGTACTATTAAACTGCTGATGTTTATTTTCAGGAATGTTTTGCAAAGGCACTTCTCACTCTTCCCCAGTACAACTGTACATACACTATTCCTTTTTATCAAATAAGCACATTTGATTGGACCTGGGTAACTGGGTAGTTGGACCTGGGTAACTGAAGCTGAAAGTCAGGACATGGGGGATGCCAGGCGAATGAACTAAAAGGGTATTTTATTTTAGGAGGGCCAAGGTTTTTATACCATTTCAGAAACAGGATCGTAAGACATCGGTTTACAACTTCAGGAGTAGAGATCAAGTGGCAGGATATTTTACATATCAAAGCATTTGGTATTTACTATTACAGTACTACTTACTGTAGGTACACTGTTCCTTTTTATCAAATAAGCACATTTGAAAGGATACAAAGAAGGGTCTTAATTTCATTTAAAGAAATCTATCCATGTGTGGAGATACTGGAATTAGGTCAAATATACACTTTTGAATGAACATGTATTTAGAATGAACTTCAGCTCATAGACAGGTCTATGTTACATTAGAAAGAGTAATGGTTATGATGGTGTCCTTAAGGAAAAAGTTTCTAATCTGGCCTGTGCAATATCCTGGGTCAGTGATAGTGGGCAGGGTGTCTGTAACATTTGGTTTTCCAAGAAAGATTTTTTTCATTGCTTGAACCCTGATGTCTGTGGTGTGAAGCAGACTACTCTTTCTATCCTAACATAGCACTGTGACACTGGGTGTTGTTGCTGTGGGGATGTTGGCAGCTACATATATTTCTCCCTATAGGCCTTTGTGGTGAAACACCTCTTGGAGTATACCCCGGCAACAGAGTCTAATCTGCAGTACAGATTGCTGTTGGTACTAGGCCTCCTTCTGACAGAAGTTGTATGCTCTTGGTTACTTGCACTGACTTGGGCATTGAATTACTGAACTGGTGTCCCCCTACAGGGGGCTATCCTCACCATGGCATTCAAGAAGATCCTTAAGCCAAAGAACATTAAAGACAAGTCCCTGGGTGTGGTGAGTATGCCCTACACAAAGCCCTCTTAATGAGGACTCCTTTCCCCTGGGGTCACTTTTTACTGAGATCCTCCTGAGACAAGTGGCAGTAGCCTGTGTCCTCAAAGTTCTCCTCACTGCTCTTTGTATCTTTAGCTCATAAATATTTGCTCCAACGATGGGCAGAGGATGTTTGAGGCAGCTGCTATTGGCAGTTTGTTGGCTGGAGGACCTGTTGTTGCCATCTTGGGCATGGTTTATTATGTGATCATTCTGGGACCAGCAAGCTTACTAGGCTCGGCTGTTTTCGTCCTCTTTTATGCAGCAATGGTGAGTAAGCCTTCTAGCTGTATTAGGACAGCAATTCCTCCTTGGGAAACTAATACCTTCAAGGGAATTATAGTAGACTTCATCCTCTGATTGGAAACTTCCCCAAGAAGCTCCTTGGATTGCGGAAGTCTAGAACTAGTCCCATGTGGGTAGAAACTCACTTGTGAGGAAGAAGTTATCACTTGCAAAAAGCAAGTGGCAGTGGCTCCTACAAACGAGGAGTCTGAGTGAAGGAGAAATCCAGCAGGTAAATGTTGCCCTGGATAACATAGTAGTGTCTGAGTTACTTCACCTCCAGTTGGTATTTTCAGTCCTCCTGCCCCTGCTTTGGTAGCCCTCAAAATCTGCAATCATAGTGAGAATAAAGAGTACTTTGTCAACACTGCCTTACCAGAGACAAGAATTAAATAATTCTTAATTATAATGAAGTTCCTTTTATTAGAGAAAAAAGAATACAACTACATAAGAGCCAGCATGTCCCAGAAAACAGAATTATATGCTCATTTTATTCAGAGTGATTTCCAGCAGGTCAGGCAGTCCATTTTGAATGAACTCTGATCTGGCTTTTCCTTTCAGATATTTGTGTCACGACTTCAGGAGAAAATGTGTGACTGCCACAGATAACCATGTCCAGAAGATGAATGAAGTTCTCACCTATATTAAATTTATTAAAATGTATGCCTGGGTCAAAGCATTTTCACAGAACGTTCAAAATGAGTTTAAAAAATATCTTGTGGGGCTGGGAATATGGCCTAGTGGCAAGACTGCTTGCCTCATATACATGAAGCCCTAGTTTCAACTCCTCAGCACCACATATATAGAAAACAGCCAGAAGTGGCACTGTAACTCAAATGGTAGAGTGCTAGCATTGAGCCAAAAGAAACCAGGGACAGTGCTCAGGACCTGAGTTTAAGCCCAGGACTGGCAAAAAAAAAAAAAAAAAATACCAGTCACTCATGCCTGTTATTTTAGCTGCTCAGGAGGCTGAGATCTGAGGGTCATGATTCAAAGCCAGCCCAGGCAGGAAAGCCTATGAGACTCTTATCTCCAGTTAACCACCAGAAAACTGGATGTGGTACTGTGGCTCAAGTGGTAGAGTACTAGTCTTGGGCTGAAGAGCTCAGGGACAGTGCCCAGGCCCTGAGTTCATGCCTCAAGGCCTACCAAAATAAATAAATAAATAAAGGTGTGTGTGTGTTTCTGGATTCTTTGGGTTTGTTCATTCCCATACTTTGCTTCCTGAGCACATTAGATACTCAGACTTCTTAGGTCTACAGTTCTAGCATCATAAAAACTTTATGTTCAAAAGAAGTCTTAAAGATTTGAACCCATCACTCCATCTTACAGATGTGGAACTTTAAGACCTAGGAAATCATTCATTTTTCCAAAATAACTCGTTCGAATAATTCAGCTCTTTACGTTGTTTCCTCCTTCCCTCACACACTTCCTCAACAAGAGTTGAATTAGCAAATACTTAAGAGAAAAAAGAATCAGGTCCTGAGTCTAAGCCTCAATACCCGCCCCCTCACCCCTCAATTGACACCACCCTCCCACCCGCCACACACATAAACCTTGAATTTGCATCAGAGGTATTAAAGGGCAATTTTAAAACATAATTGTGGCTAGAGTAAGTCTTACTTGACAGTGGAGGAGCAATGTCCCAAGATTTCTTTTGACTCTCTTTGAGGCTTGCTTTCTTTTGATAGAAATCTGAGAGGAGGAGCATCAGATATTGGAAAAGGTTGGGTACTTTCAGAGCATCACTATTGGCGTGGCTCCCATAGTAGTAGTGATCACCAGTGTAGTGACATTCACCATTCACCTGACTTTGGGCTATGATATGACAGCAGCACAGGTTAGAGAACCCTCAGGAAAGAGAAGTTTTAAAAATACCATCTAAGAAGGTATTCTGGTCCTCTTGTTTACTGCATTTCAAGGTTGTCCCAAGAACTGTATTTATTTGTGTGTGTAAGTGATGAAGCTGAGATGAAGACCAGGGAACCAACTCTTGCGCCTAAGTATATGGGCTACTTCTAGTCGATCTGAGGTTTGGGGGTTTAAATTTTTGGAAATACAAATCAACCACAATACAATCTATGGTTCAGATTTACTGACAATTTTAGTTGAAGGTCTTATAAACACTACCCTTTAAATAATGTATCTGAAATGTAGTTACATTTGCTATTCAATTTTGCAGTCTTTCTGCTACCTGAAAGGAAATTGGTGAGTGATTTCAGGCTCACTTTCTCTTCTTTTCCAATTTTAAGGCTTTCACAGTTGTGATTGTCTTTAACTCCATGACTTTTGCTTTGAAAGTTACACCATTCTCAGTGAAGCCCCTTTTAGAAGCATCAGTTGCTGTTGACAGATTTAAGGTAAGTTGCTCCTTGCTCCTCCCTGGTGTCAAGCTGTGCCTGCCACAAGTAGTGGCCTCTGTTCCAAGGAACTCTGAAAGACTCACTGCTCTTTGCCTTGTGCCCTTTGGCATAAAAGCAGCAAGGGAACAATAAAAGAGACTGAATTAAAGAATAAGGCTAGTTACTTTTTAAACTTAAAGTAAATGTTTCCTTTACTGAATGTTCTGGTTCTGGGCTCAGTGTCCCCTCCCCATAATGAGCCCCCTTGCCTGGCCCTGAAATGGATGTATGTTGTCACTTAATGGCTCTGACATAGTTTAAAATGGTTTTCTTCCCCTTCTTCCTATCATTTTGATTGATTAATATGCTGAGTCTTTTTTTTATATTTATTTTTCTTGCCCTGTGATTATCTGCAGTAACTAAGTCAACTGTCAAGATGACAATCATTTTCAAGGAGTTCTTTATATATAACTACCTCATTTTCAAGCTGGAAGCCACCATGAAATCCAGAAAGTAACAAGGTTTATTATATAGGTATGAAAATCACATTCAAGTAAACTAAGAAAGTGACCAAGATTAGCTAGTAAATGAAGAATCCAGAATTCAGTCCCCACATTCAATTCATAGTATAGTTTGTTATCTAAAGCACAAAATCTTCCAGTTTTTTAAAACTAATTACTTTGACATTTTGATCTTTGCACAAATAAATTCCATTGTACAAATAGCATTGAAGTACACTAAATTGTAAACTAAATTTTTAAATGAATTGTCATGGAAAGAAATGACATCCTTAATGTCCTTAAATTACAATGTATTCCTTTCTTGAGATAAAGTATAAGGAACAGAAAAACTAGTTTTTGAAGCACTCAGGCTGTGTAGAAAACCTCTTCACACAGTGTAGTTAAAAGAGCAATCCACACAATGAAAACTGGGGATTCTTCCATTTAGATTACTCAAAGTGACATACATGTATTGAAACGACGTTTTCACCCATTAAAAATAAGTACTCCCCGACTGTCTAGAAAATTGTTTTTGTCACAGTAGAAAACAGAGGTTGAAATAAGAGACATTTAAATAATTATTTTGCTTACTGAGGTTGCTGTAGCACTACAAGTAGACTTCAGGTCACCTTAGAAAATCAATAATTGAGAACAAGAAACTGAATTGAGAACAAGAAAAACAAATAGCATGTTTGTTGTTTTTTCTTGTCTAGAATGGATACGTGTAGTATGGATATTCTGACTTAATTATTGTGAGCACCTTTAACCTAAATTGTACCCTACTGCTCACAAATTATACTTTACTAATCACATAATAGTGGTTATGTACTCTTCTAAAGTAGATTCATACAAACAGTCACCCCAGGTTGTAAGACTTAATGTGAACACCTAGTCAACTTTGTTTTTACTACGGAGCTGTGTGGTACTACTCAAATTGTTCAACCATGCTTCAGTCTTCAATTTTCGATATGAATGGGAAGGATAAAACCCATTTTTGCCTTGCTCATTTTGTCGTTATAGAGTACAACTGCCTCTCATTTCTTGTTGGCTTCTCCAGTTGTAACTTTTTATTTTTCTAAAGAGAGCCTCAGAGGAGATAAGCAAAGGGCATTTAGTGCAGTAAACATGATTCAATTTACTTCCCACATGACTTGCCAAAAATTTGCCTCCCACTTAGGGAGAGCCAGTGTCTGGCTTCTCATCAACTGCCATAGATTCTCTGTGGGTACAGATAGGCTCAGTGCATACTTTGTATCTCTGCACAACCACAAAATATATTTATTAATCGTATTTCTTTCCTAATACCCAGAACTACTCAAAAATTTGCTTTTCCAGACTTTTCTGCTCATCCAGCCTTTCGTCCTGTCTCTACTCTCATCGTCTTTAATTAAATGCTTTTCTATTTCTGGGACAGTGATGAAAAAACATGGACTAGCCTGTCATTTCTACAGCCAATATTCTATGTTAGATCTGACCATTCTTTGTCCTTTTCTGTTTCCTTCTTTCTTTTGTTTTGTTTTATTTTTTTTTTTGCCAGTCCTGGACCTTGAACTCAGGGCCTGAGCACTGTCCCTGGCTTCTTTAAGCTCAAGGCTAGCACTCTGCCACTTGAGCCACAGTGACACTTGTGACCATTTTCTGTATATGTGGTGCTGAGGAATCGAACCTAGGGCTTCATGTATGTGAGGCAATCATTCTTGCCACTAGTCCATATTCCCAGCCCATGTTTCCTTCTTTCTTGAACTGCAGTTTTCTTTTTTCTCCAACAAACCATCTCTGCGGTACACCTCACATTTTCCTACCTTTCCACATCTACCCCTGTATGTCTACAACTCCAAGCCTGTCAAAATCTTAATGAGATAAACAGATCCATCTAAAAATCCAACTATGAAAAGGATTCCCTCATCTCAAAAGAGGATGTCTCCCTCTCCTAGCTTCCTATCACAAGTTGCTTCTATACATGCACTTCAGCTAGTAACTTTCTGCCTTATCACAAAAGCACGATTAACTTGGTGTTTTACTTCCCTAGTATGTTCTTTAACTTTGTATGTGCCTGTCCTGTCTCCCCAGGTATAGTTTTAACTGTTTTCAGGAAAGGCACTATAATATCACTTTCTATAATATATTGCCTCAATCTTCAATGTATGGTGTGAATGGGAAGGAGAAAACCCATCTCATTTTTCTGAGCCGTATTCATTTTCCCTTTTATAAAGTAAAACTACTTCCTATGTCTTGTTGGCTTTTCTAGTTGTAACCTTTTTATTTTTCTAAATGAGGCCTGACAGGAGATAAGCAAATGTATGCAATTAGATATTTGATTTGATATGTGAAGTTTGTTCTATTAGATGTGATGCCAATAAAAAGCATAAATGGTTAAACAATTGGCTTTATGATGTTTATATGATTTTGAAGAACAGGTTAAGAATACGTACTTAGGGGAAGCACAAAAATGGAAGGACAAAGGGTGAATAAATGTAGCAGTGATACTCACTAAACACTGTTGAAAATGAGCTGTATAACATGGGGTGGGAAAATTGGGTGAGAAAAAAATGAGGGAAGAGATATCACTGTTCAAAATGAAATGTACTTATCATGTGAATGATGGAGCTGTAAACTTTCTATACATCCTCTTTACAATAACTATAAATAAAATTTAAAAAGAATATGCAATGATCAAGATGCATCATACTCATTAATTATATTGAATTGAAAGTCCTTTGTTCAACTACTTAAAGATAATTTTAAATTTTTAAACAAATATAGAAACCTTAAAACCTCTAATTCTGCTTCAAAGGCTTTACCTACAAATTAATGCTTATGTGCAATAGGAGCATGAAAATAACATATCCTTTCTTGTCATAGTAAAAAATTAGAGATAATCAAAACAAAAGATTTGAAAAGTATTCAGTGTGTTTCTCTCTAAGAAATTTTGGGAAAGCTTGAACACATAATTTGACTGCCATTGTTTGTATAAGTGGCATCTGTGTGATAGTGGCCAAAAAGGTTCTAAATATATTCAGTCTCCAGGACAGTCCTACCACCTGGCTATCTGTTTCAAAAGGTTAATAGTGTTAACGCTGAGGGGATTGTGATCTAAATATTCATTAGCAGACAAACATATAATAGTAATACTTCTATTTGTAATAGGATTAAAATAAATAAACTAGTATGTATCAAAATGGTAGGATTTAAAACATAATGTTGGTTAAAATAAGGATATTAAATAATATACACAATAAATTATATAAATGATTTTTATAAATATGAACTAATAAATATTTAGAAATATTAATAAATACCTAAAACTATATCATATATGGAACCCATTATGTGTATTGATAGACATAAAGGAATATATGTGTAAGATTTTAGGATATTTCAAGAGTATATAGAAGGGAGAATAATGGACCTAGGAAGAAAAATGGTAAATTTCAACCTCTAAGTCCTTTTATGCTTATAAAAGCAATTAATATCTCCTAAAGTCCAAGTAGATCTGGTCTATATAGTAGCTGCAGTTAGAAAAATGTTGTTGCAAAAGGAAATATAAATCAGATGCTTAAAGAGTAATTAGAAGCCATGCACGGTAAGGCATGCCTTTAATCCTAGGACTCAAGGTACTAGGGTCAGGAAAATAGTCAGTTTGAGGTCAATCTGTGAAAGATTCTAAGCTATTGAAAATTTCCAAGTAAGAAATTGTATAATGAACCTAACACAATCTGTGTATGAGGCTAGCAATTTGTTCTTGTGCTCAGACTTAGGGTGTGGCACCACAGATACGAGCAGATATCTTTAAGTATCAACTAGCTACCTTTAGTTAGAAGCCTCCGGGTTCATGTGCATATTTCTATCTCCTACTCTGAGAGGGAGCACTCCTTAACCAAAATGCACTGGGTCATTCCACTGAGTAGGATGTGTGGCAGAACACTTTCTCCTTTGGTCTGGTTGCTGAATCACTATATTGCTTGTACCTACACTAGCTCTTGCTTCATTTCTTTTCATGGGAATCTAATAGGCCATTGAATGCAAGTAGAATCAAATCTCCATTGAATGCAAGTAGAAATTCACCTCCAGAACAATTGATGTGAAGGTTTTCCCAGCAATTATTTATTAGGCTCTTGCCCTAGTCCTCAAACTTTGATGCCTGACCACCCTGCTGCTCATTATTTAAGCAGGTCCTTCTCTCTGCTGTTTTCTCCAATTCTTGCACTGCCTCAGTCAATGACAAGCTGTCTGACCCTACTTCCTCTTCACAGACTGAGGTCCTCACACTCATCTCTGCCCAGTACTTTCACCATTATAGTTTCCATCTTGTTATTTTAGTACCCTGGAGAATTTTAAAGTTATAACATCTGCAGGGCAGTTCAAAAACTACATACTACACAATAAATTGTGATTCTAAATCAACCAAATGCTTTGTAAAAATGCATATTCAGTACATTTTTGTTTGCTGTAATATATAGTTTAGAAAGTACAGCTTGACAACATTTTCCTGGCAGTCAGATAATACAATGACTTGCATGCACGGATATATATCTTTGCAAAGGTCAAGAAGTCTTGCTGTTAGGACACTGCTTTGTCATTTCACTTCCCTGGAGTCCTGCCTTTTCTAGAGAGAGAAAATTAGTATTTACTTCTCAGATAGCAGATCTGCATTTTCTCCTCATAGATCCTGCTGACCTATGCCTTAATCCCATTTACATAAACTTTAAGAGTAATCAAAGAAACACAAATCAGTCTAACAGAGTAAATGAAAACTAAAGTTGGCGTTTGTAATTTTCATGTATTAGCCTTATTTTTACATGAATAAAACAGAAAGCAAAGGAATTTCAATTGTGTCTTAATGCAGAAGAACAAAGCAACAGCAAAATGCCCAGTTATTCACTGGGGCTCTCTCATGTTCAAATAAAATAAACTCAGCAAGGTACCACCCAATGTGAGTACATTTATACCTTCATGAACATTCAACTGACATACATTATATTGTTGAAATTAGCCTGCTATTTAGAGGACAAACATGTTTAGCTTTCCATTCCTGGTGTTTATCGTCTCTGATTTACTTTGAATTCAAAGGAACCATTTGATAGTTTGGCTATTTTTCCTTTAAGGTGCGTATAATGAAAATGTACCTTCAGCTCATTAGGAGTATAAAAAGTTTGCAAGGCTTAATACAAGCACATTTTATCATGTCTCTTAATTTGTTCTGCAAGAATGACCAGTGTAAGGTAAAATGGAAAAGATCAACAGCCCTCAGCTGGGGTGGGATGAGAGTGAAATCTGACTCAGTTAAGGACCCTGTGAGATGGGCCAATTTGTGAAAGCATGGAATCTAGCTAGGATGGAAAGAAAATAACTCCTGGAGAGCGACAACAAACTTAGCAGTGACTAGCTCATAAGTACTACAGATCCACAGAGGAAGCTAAGAACTCCAGAAATACCTGATTTGGTTAAAAAAAAAAATAACAGTTCCCCCCAAATTAATCAAAAGACTTTGAAGAAAAATTGCAATGGAAATTCTAAAAGGACAGTGACAATTAGCACATAATATTTATACACATTTATGGGCAAAATGATGATGAGTTGATACATGTACACTATTTGGAATGACAAAATCAGAGTAATTAATACTTGCATTGATTGTTTTCTGGGAACATTCAAGTTCTGCCAGGTATTTTGAAATCTAAGATTCTTTGAACTTTAGCTACCCAATTGTGTCAGAGGGCACCATAATTCGTTCTATATAACCATAAATTGGACACAGTGCCCATTTTTAAAACATGCTAAGTAAGAGTCAAGAAATTTTAGATGGGAAAAGTACAACAATTGATTAGTTTTAGTAATCAATTAAAATGTGCCATGAAACTATAGTAATCATATCTTTGTTGGTAGAAGAATAAGCAAATAGGAACAAAGTGCAATTTAAAAACAAATCTGTGTACTCTATAGGAATTAACTATGTTTAAACTAAGTTTTTGTGGAACTGGGATTTAAACTCAGGGCCTCCTACTTGTTGAACCACACCTTCTGACGTTTTTTTCACTATCAACCTTTTTTCACTGACAACTGCTGGGCCATGGCCATTCTGCTTTAGGCTTCTTGCTGTAGCTGGAATGACAGGTGCATGCCACCACACTCTTTCTGTTGAGATGAGGGCCTAACAACCAGTTTTCCCTACACTGGCCCAGAACTTAGGTCCTCTCAATCCCAGCCTGCCTTAGTAACTAGTATTACAGGCGTGGAACATTATGTCCAGCTAGTTAACTTTTGAGGGAAAACAATTGGGTTATACAATTTATTGTCCAACACAGCACAATTTGGGAGCGTAATGGAATATCTGTAGAGGATGTAACAGCCACCAGACTCGGACTATTTGACATTTGATTATGTGGCGAGGTATAGGCTGGTCCCTTCATAGTTACCAATGACCCTTCACTTCAGTCTCAGAGATGTTCCAGTTTAGGCAAAATTCCTATAGCTACCTTATTTTAAGGTCCTGGTCTATAACATCAGAACCAATCTCTCGGTGTTGAGAGAGGCTGTAAGAACAATCAGTCAGTGTCCACATTCTTAGGCTCAAAGATAATGTTTATATTTCCATCTGTAGGTGCTTAGAGACCCTAATGAAGAAATATATTCTGGTTTGGTGGCAAAAATGTTAGTGTCAGGAGCATAAAATTAAGTTGATATTGAGCACCAAAGTGCTACTCAAGAGAGTAGAACTTAATTACATTTACTTGCTACATAAATAATACAAGTACTTACAAAAATCCTGACACATATTGATTACTATTTTTGGCATGTAAAAAAGCAAAACAAGCTGGGTGCTGTTGGCTACCTATAATCCTAGCTACTCAGGAGGCTGAGATGTGAGGATCATGGTTCAAAGCTAGCCTGGGCAAGAAAGTCCATGAGACTCTATTTAACTATTAAAGCAGAAAGTGGAGCTATGGTTCAAGTGGTAGAGTACTAACCTTAAGTAAAACAGCTCAGGAACAGTACTGTGACCCTGTGTTCAAGCCCCAGGACAGGTACAAAAACAAAACAAAGCACTATAAAATGGCTTTCAGGCAAAAACAAACAAAAAAAAACCTAAAACAACCCAAAACCTTTACAAACCTAATGTCTGAAACTGCAGTGAAAGACTACCAAGCACTTTTATAGTGTCATGCCTGGTGTGCTTTCACTAAATTAACATAAGACCCTTATCTCATATAATCACTGCCATGCTGTATGTACTTTAATTGGCTTCATCTAAGAGAGGAAGCTTAAGACTGCAAGGAGAGACACTCCACAGACCCATTGCTATGCAGTCAGAACCAAACCCATGTTACAACCTTTATACTTTGTTGGTATCAAGATTACGCCTTAGGGGCTGGGGGTATGGCCTAGTGGCAAGAGTGCCTGCCCCATATACATGAGGCCCTGGGTTAGATTCCCCAGCACCACATATACAGAAAATGGCCAGAAGGGGCGCTGTGGCTCAAGTGGCAGAGTGCTAGCCTTGAGCAAAAAGAAGCCAGGGACAGTGCTCAGGCCCTGAGTCCAAGCCCCAGGACTGCCCAAAAAAAAAAAAAAAAAAGATTACGCCTTAGAAAAAGAAATAGTGATACCTGTAGGTATACAATAAAAGTTTTAATTTTGAAGAGAATAAAATCTCCTTAAATTGTGATATCTGTATTTGCCTGGCTATAGCAAAATCAGTGTTATTCATAGAAGCACCCATTACTCGTGTTTTTCTTATATCCTGTGGTTATCTCTAAGCAAACATTGTTACCCCTAATTTCAGAATCAAATACACATTTCCATTGCTACTTTCCACCTCTTGCCTGACCGTGTCTGCACTCTCAAAACAAGGCTTTCTCCTTCTAATTTTGCCCTTGTCATCATTCTTGAAACAACATCCAACATGTGTCACAAAAATCTACCTGGCTTATGTCCCTTTGAGGCTCAAATCTCTGTAGTGGCTGCCCATTTCACTTTGAGCAAAGCTCAAGTCTTGACCCTTGACCTCTGTTGTGAGCTAACTTCCTGTACTTCTCTAACTTACATCCTAACTCACATGTTGCTTCACATTAGCTTCTTTACTTTCTCCTCAATTATATATGTATGTATATGTATACATAAAATATGTATATAAATATATCTATAGATATACAAAAATGTATACGTACATTTTTTTCCATTTCACAGTCTTTAGACTTGCCATCCTTTAAAAACTTTTTATTGTCAAGGTGAAATGCAGAGGAGTTACAGTTACATAAATTAGGTAGTGAGTATACATTTCTTGACCAACTTGTTATCCCCTCCATCAGTTGTCTCCTACCCTCTCACCTCCCCAATTTGCCCCACCCCCGAGTTGTACAGTTAGATTACATCATACTGTCTTTTAAATATTGCTATTGCATTGGTTCACCTTTTACCCTTTGCCTCACCATTTTAATGTTCCCTCTCCCTTCCCTAATTCAGACAAACATATATAAAATACCCGGGACACCAGAATCAAATACAGTGACAATAGGGGCAAAACCATAGGAAAAATGAACGGAAGAAAAGAAGAAATAATTTCACACAGTACATTAAAAACAACTTCAATAATAAACCACTTGTTTCCATATTATGGAGATCATTGCTCTTTGTCATCTTTTGTTATGTGTACGTAGGTATTGAGCTATTGTGATCATCTGCTAGGACTATCCTAGATATATATAATTATTACCAATAAAGGAGACCATAGAGTTTATGTTTCTTTGGGTATAGCTCACTTCACTTAGTATGATTTTTTTCTAAGTCTTTCCATTTTCTTAGGAATTGGGCAATGTCATTCTTTCTGATAGAAGTATATAATTCCATTGTGCATATACACATATCAAAATTTCTTTATCTACTCTACTACTAAGGGGTATCAGGGTTGGTTCCATATTTTAGCTATGGTAAATAATACTGCTATGAACATGGTTGTGCTGGTAGCTTTAGTATGGCTTTGTGATCCTCTAGCTAAATACCCAGAAGTGGGATTTCTGGGTCATAGGGGAGCTCCATATTTAGCCTTTTGAGGAAACTCCACACTGCTTTCCAGAGTGGTTGAACAAGTTTACACTCCCACTAATAGTGTAGTAGTGTTTGTTCTCTTTTGGCCACATCCCATCCAGCAACTGTTGTTATTAGTTTTCTTGATAATGGTCATTATTACTGGGTTAAGGTGGAAACTCAATGTCGTTTTGATTTGCTTTTCTTTTTATGGCTGTAGATGAGCACTTCTTTATGTGTCTCTTTGTCCATTCTCATTTCCTCTTCAGAGAAGTTTGTCTTTAAGTCTTTAGCCCACTTGGTTTTTTGAATGGGACAGTTTCTTTGAATATTTGTTTCAAGGGAACTTAACTTTTTTAGTGCTAAGTATATTTTAGATATAAGGCCCTTGTCTGTTGTATAGCTAGTTAAGATCTTCTCCCAAAGTGTAGGCATTCTAATATTTACCTTGCATTCTATGTCCTATGCCATGCAGAAGCTCTGCAGTTTGATTTGCCATCTGCTTGAAAGTGAAATCATTTACTTCCTCCCTCCTGGCTAAATCTTTAACCTATTTCCTCATGACTAAATTCTTAGTCGTTTTTTTGCATCTCTCTTCCTTTTTAATTTAAATTTTATTGTAAAGGTTATGTACAGAGGGGTTACAGTTATTCTCAACCTTTAGGTTCTCAACAAAATATTATCTTAGTGAGACCACAAACATAAAAACCATGAATTGCCTCCTCTCACAGCAACATTTTACCTTGAATATTCTCCAAGACATTTACTACTAACTGGCAAGATATCTACAATGATGTTAAATTCATCTCCTTATCCTCACTTAAAATATATGAGGCCAAGCCATGTAAATGGCCTATTTATGTACGTCAAATGTCAACTATACCTACATTTTATGTCAGTTAGCTTACTAACTTTTTGAGGATCATTTTTTTCTACGTTGAATTTCTTTATACAACAACCAGTGCTTTGCTTATAATTGGTGCTCAATAAATACTTTTTGAAAATAAATTATTTGGCCAAGTTTTAAAGAACTAGAGTATATAGGAGTGAATAGGCATCTTGCTTCAACAGATAGTAATCATTACTTTTCATCTGTTTTCAATTACTCTTAGGATACTACATCTCTTCTTATCCTGGATCAGGTAATTTGCTTGATTTGTACTATCTTTGTGCTTTCTTTGGAACTCAAAGCAAGCAGCAAGATTGCAGATTTGCCGACAGTTTAGTACAGTGCTTTTTGTTTTAGTTAGTCTTAATCCTTTTGGGCTACTTATATACTGGGTAATTCTGTTCTTTAAAAAGAACGAAGTTCATTTCCCCTCACAGTTCTGGAGGTTGAGAAGTCTAAGAACTTGTTATACGAATAGTACCTTGTCAGGGGGCAACATTGGTTGATGGCAGGCAGAAAAAACAGGTGAAAAGCTGTGTGAACCCTCTTCTAGGAAGGCTTTAGGTTTGTTTTTGAGAACTCCACCCTGAGGAACTAATCTTGCCCTAAAAGCTCCACTTCTTAACACTATTAGTCTGTTACCTTAGTTTAGAGGGACATTCAGACCAGAGTAATTATGGTCCTACCTTTTATTTCTTCTTCTGAATGAAACTTAGAAAGATACAGGGTGAAAGAAACTGGTAAGTGCACAATAAGAAACACTGATAAGGCACTGTCTATCCATATGCCAGGTCTCTCTGCTCCTGCATGTTATCTTTTTTCTACCTCATAGTCAAGAGGAATCTATTAAAAAATGAAATAAATAGGTAGGTTTGAGTTCAGGAAATCAGATGGCCTAAGAAATGAGCTCTGGTCCACTATGAAGATTGAGTCCTCTCTGATCTCATTTTCATTTCAGGAAAATGATGGACATATCAGTTCAGAGTTACACATTTGAACCCAGGAGAGGTTTTAATGTTTCAGTAAGTACAGGAAATTCCCTTTTCTCTATTCAAAATTGGAATAGAAACATCTTTCTCATCCCCATTGTCATTGAAGACAGATCCAAAATTAGCAGATAATAGAGAAAATAGCTTAATACTGTGCCAACAGTTTAAATGCTATTGAAGAACAGCACAATTCTGGAAGTAAACATATTCTGTTCTTCCTATCCAGTATTACATCTTTTTTCTTGTCCATCTGACCCCAGTGTTGAATGTAACATATTCTGTAAAGTCAAGAAGACTTCCATCTCAAGAGATTATCAGTCTTTTCAGTACTTTTTTTCACAAAAACACAAGTAGAGAACTGTCATTACAACCAGACTTACTGCTCTTTGTGCCATGTGGTGCTTACAACCTGATTCCAGAAATGTATACCTATGTTCTGAAGTTCAGAGACATAACACATAGCATTTTGATTTTACAATCACATAATAATAAGCAGAGCACTGTGATTGTCAAAAGTTTACCAATTTAGCCATTGTCAATTCAATAAGAATATTGTTGTACCTGCAAGCTTCTCACATTCCTGATACCATCTGCAGAGTTAATCATTCACATATCTGATACCTACTAAGCAGATTATAACATGCTATGCAAATGAATGTACTAGTAAATGAAGGGCCCACAGAAATTGTTTAAAGGGTAATAGAAGAATAACTTTAAAACAAGGTGTGATGAAATGATATTCTACATAAAAGGGACTTCAACTATTATTTGTCTGTTTTAATTTGATTTTTTGAGACAGGGTCTCATTACATACCCCAAGCAGGCCTTTGAACTCTCAAACCTACTGTTGCAGCCTGAGTGTCAGTATTGCAAATATGAATCACCTGAATCTAGTTATTATTTGTATACTAAAAGAGATTCTTAAAGTGAAAATAGTATTTTCTTGACAGATAATCATCTACCATCACCAGACATATGAAGCAAAATATGTCCATTTTGTATTAAATGACACCCTTCTAGGAAATAAGGAGAACATTTTGATATGATGAACATGGTTCTTGTGAAATATGTTATTCCCTAAGTAAATGCAAATTCATTTGCAGCTGGCAAGGAAATAAAAATTAGAATCATTTCAATAGAGTTTTGACACAAAGGACATTAAAGATGACTCGGGGACTTTTTCCTCCAGGATTAGCAAGAACAAAGTCCAAATTATAGCATGTTGTGTACATCTAGGAGATGATTACAGTGGCTCAAGCCAGTAGCTCTTCCTTTGGTTTGTATAATCAGAGCATTGAATGATATTCCCCTCCCCTTGAGTTTCATTGAAAGTATCTCTTCCCTCCTCCAAAATTTCTTTGAAATTTTTTTTGAGAAAGATCCAGCTGGGATCTTTTTTCTGAGGCCCTGCCTACAACATAGTCCTCTGAATATTTTACTCATTTTCTTTCTCCTATTCCCAGGCTTTTCTCATAACTCCTTGCAACAAATCTTGTTCCCAAGTATTTTTAATTTTACTATAGTCCTTGTTTTGGCTAATGATGCCACCATCTGCACTGTTCCCAAGGAGCTGAAAAGTAAAATTAGAGACCCATTTAATTCCTCCAAGTATTGTTTGTTTTATGTAATTCAATTAGTTACCAAGTCTTGACCTTACACGGTCCAAACACTGCCTAAATCTCTTTGTTCTCGTTTCATCTATTCCCTTCAGAACTGGAGTGGGTAATTACTATCACCACCCAATTCTCTGTTCATAGATTCATACTTACATAATGTAGCCACAACACTGTCTTCAGAGGTACATTTCAAATATGTTAATATGATCCTGCAGTGACTTCTTCTCTAAAAATATGTGATGGACTTAAAAATTAAAAATGTGTCAGGTACAAATAAAAACATATGGCACAAGCCTGTAGTTGCAGCTACTTGGAAGACTGAAACAGGAAGAAAAATTGAGCCCAGGATTTTGAGATCACCCTAGCCAGCAATAAAACACTTCATCTCAATAGATATAGAGACAGACTGGCACACAGAGACAGAGAGACAAAATTGAGGGCCTTTCTAAGCAAGTGTGGAATTTCAGGATCTGATTTTCAACTCCTTAAATGTATATAGTTCACCAAACTAGCTAGGAATGTTAATATGATCTCTCAATACCTAAATAGAAGGTAATTGTTTTTCTCCCTTTGCATAAATCACGAAACTAAAAGTATTATACTGTATTCAGAAAAATAAGCTTGTATAGCATTTAAGAGTATAGACTCAATATATAGTACTGGGTGTGTATGCTGGTTCTTCAAGTTACCAAGTTTGAGAAGACCTTTTTCCTTCCTGTGTTTAGACTTCTTTATCAGTAGAACGAGATTAATATGCAATCACAAGGGATTTATTTGCTTATTATTATTCAAATAAATTAATTAATGAATATATAATGTCATTAAGTAGCAAATGGTATAATGCCAATCCCACTTTGGGAGAGATATTAAGCAATGAAGCATGGCCTGAGAAGATCATGGGACAAAAAGAAGAAATGAGATCATGTTAAGGAAAATCAGAAGGTAATATGCAATTCATTGGGAAGAATGTGGCCAAAATACTGCAGCTACTCTAAAGCATGAAGAAAACAATCCAGAATGTAGGATCCTCAGAAAGGGTAGGATTTCTGTGGAGACAGATCCTACCTCATCTTATGCAAACATTTTCCATCAGATTGGCAACCTAATAATGTAGGTGTTGTATACAAAAAGGTCACCAACTCTAGAGGTGTTTTATGAATAGTTGAATGTCTTCACGTAGCATATTCCAAAGTGATGTGAGCAACAGATACAGGAGAGATTTCTAAGAATCATTTGAGTCTCCAGTGACAAAAGGCTTCACTTAATAGCAAATAAGTATTTTCAGTAATTGATAGTTTTTGGTAAATTCCATAAAGCATAAATACCAAGACTCCATCTTAGTTTCACTTGTCAGCTTCCTTTATTCAACCAATGCTAGAACTAGGGGTGGATCCCATCATGCAGAATAATTTCTTTTCTCATGATTCAGCATGGACAATTTTAGCCAAAGCTTTTTAGGTAGCAGCTATTCTTCACTATTAAATCAATGTTTCTTTTTAGAACATTCTTGAAAAATACAATCATCCACTGCAATTTGCTAGCAGTGTTTGTTTTGTTTCTATTCACTGACATATTTTCAAAGGAATATAGCAAAAAGGAGTTAGAGAGATTTTTTTTGTTCCTTACTATCACTTTTAATAAACTAAAGAGACCAGAAACAAAGAAGAAGGATCACCTTTTGAGCATACACGGTGAAGCTTTGAGATAAAGACATTCAAAAGAGCTACTTGTGGGGCACGAGCCCGTATGCGTTGCATCATTAAGAGTCAATTAGTTGGCCCCTCCTGTCTTCTGGCCCTGGAGCCATGTGTGGCTCTTAGGCCAGAACCTGGAAAGATGGTTCTAGCTGGCCCCGCCTCCCAGCCTTGGGACCATGTGTGGCTAAGGTGGTGCCTGGTGATGAATCCGGAGCCGTAGAATTATGCCGCCTCTTAGGATTGGTCTCTGGGCCCTCCACCCTTGATGGACAGCTCAGGCTGCCCTAGATAGGTGCACATAACCCCTCCCTTTCTTGCTGCTCTCTGACCTATTTTAAGAGCAGAGCTCTTTCAATAAAGCAAGAAGTGTGCCGACATCTCTCCCGGACTCAATTTGATTGTCCTCCGGTGAGGGGTTGGGGGCTGGCTGTGGGCAGGTTCTTGGCCTGCCCCGGTCGGGGCGCGCTTCCACCCGGCCCCTCGTCGCTCCCAGGGGCCTGGAGAGCGCTGGGGGCTGTGACCCCAACACTACTCAGATCAATTCTACTTACCTAAGTAAGTACACACAGACAGTAGGAGCACAGTCTTAGAGGACCAAACTCACCATTTACTTATTGCATTATTTTATTTTCTTGCTTTTTTTTTGCTTGCCATGTTGATCTAACCATCCTTCATTTCCTTCTTTCTCCTTCTCTAAATGGTTTTAAAATGCAATACTAAAGGACTAAATAAAGAAGCAGAAATGTTGTCACTATCATATAGCAAACATGTTTTTGGATATAGATTTTTTTTTAATTTTTGTCCAGAGAAAATGTACAAGATGAGAGAACATTGGTTTTTCTATTTAGTCTTCTTGGATTGAAGTTCTCACTTCACTGCTCACTTAGCTATGTGTCCTAGAAACTTTACTTACTTTTCTAAAAACCAATTTCCTTTCCTGGTAACTAGAAAACACTCAAGATATACAATCAGTATTAAATATATGTATTATTTACATAGGTACAGTGAAGTATCTTACATTTTATTTTCAATTATTGTTACTTCTGGTTGTCTTCTACTTTTTACTTATTTATATATATTATATTTTTCTTCACATATGTATTTGTTTTATTGTAAATGTAACATGCAGAGGATTTTCAGTTTCATAAGTCATCTAATGAGTACATTTCTTTTTGAACATTGTCACCTCTTCCCTCATTTTCTCTCAGGTTTTCCCTCCCAATCCTCCCCACAAGTTGTATAATTCATTTTTCAACATAGTGTCTAGTGAGTATCACTGCTGCATTTGTCTACTCTTTATCCCACCATTTATGTGTTGCACTTTGCCCTCCTCCAAACAGATAAACTCACATATAAGACAAAAAGTACAGAAATCAAAAACAACAAAAAATGGAAAACAAAAGCAAAAGGCAAAATAATCAAAAACCTCTTGTTTTCATTTCTTGGAGTTTATTTCAACAAATATCAGTTTATGTAATCATTCGCACATAGTTATTGAGCCTTTGTGATCCTCTCATGTGGATAGCCTCCTTTGATCTCACTGTGTGAACATTTAGAGTCCTGTTTACTTTATCATGTCCAAGTGCTATCTTTTTGTCTTTTACCACCCATTGTGTTTACTTGTAGATATATAGACACATTCTAATTACTACAAATAAGGGAAACCATGCAACCTAGGTTTCTTTTGGTCTGTCTTCAAACTGAAGAGTTTCTGCATGGCAAGAGACATAGCTAGCAAGCTAAGTAGAAAGTCAACAGAAAGGGAGAAGATCTCCACTAGCTATACCTCAGACAAGGGCCTCAGATCTAAAGTATACTGAGAATTCAAAAAATTAAATCCCCTAAAACAATCCCTCAATGAAAAAACCACCCAATAAAATCAGCTAAAGACTTAAAGAGAGACTTCTTTGAAGAAATAATAAGAATGGCCAATAGATACATGAAGAGATGTATCTTTTAAAACGCAAATCAAAACAACACTGAGACTCCACATTACCCCAGTTAGAATGGACATTATCAAGAAAATTAACAATAATAAGTGTTGGCAGGGATGTGGCCAAAAGGGAACTCTACTAGCCTATTGGTGGGAATATACACTTGTTCAACTGCTTGGCAAAGCAGTATGGAGCATCCTCAAGACTAACCTCAGAGCTTTCCTATGATCAGCAATTCCACTCCTGGACACTTATCCTAAATACACAATGGTATTCTATGCTTCCATCAGAAAGAATGATATCATACTATTTATAAGGAAATGGAAAGCTTTCTGATTTTCTGTACTTTAGTCCCCTTGGTTCTCAACTAAAATAATAGCAAGAGTTAAACACAGGTACTGGAAAGGATTGGATAATTTGGGCCTATATCTACCATTTTTATCAATCTAGGAGGTACATGGGAGTTATAAGCATACTTTCCTATACCAGCTGTGTATGTGTGATGCTCGACAGTGAAATGTTTAACAAATGAATTAGCTTTAAATATGTATCATGAAAAGAATGAAACTGAACATCAGTTATGATTATCCACTTGGAAAGCCCATTAAGAAATTATTATATCATAGTGGACCAATTAAGACCATGTAGAAATGTGCTTTCTATCTCTGCAAAGAAGTTTTATAATGAATCAAACAGAATAGCTCAATTTACCAGTATAGTCAATGTGGGAAAATGTAATCTGCCTTTTCCTCCAAATGGAAAAAAAAAACCCTTTGTATAATTCTAATCATACACATGACAATCCTGTATGATAGCTTTATTATTCAATTCTTCTTATAAAATGATTCTTAAGGGAATTTAGTAGTCTATTTAGATAATATCACTACATAATGGAGCCAGGATTTCAACCTGGAACTAATGTCAAATCTCTTTCACCTAAATAAGATAAATGTTATGACCATAGCTGTGCTATAAAACCCACTTCACTATGATACATACATAACAATCTCTTATTAATGATACCCATCCACACCTGTCTAACCCACATGTCTCCTTTCATCCCATGAGTTCCAGCATTAGACTCAATGCTGATCACATAGTTACCTCTTAATAAATGTTTGTTAAATGAAAAAAAATTAATGATGAATTAATTGAGTAAATAGAGTTTAACTCAGCTGTCTATAACACTTGGTAAGACTGGAGTGCAGAGTAAAGGGCGAGTGTTTTGCTTGCAGTTACAGAATTACTCAGTGGCAGATGAAGATTAGAATCCCAAGACCTGTAAGTAAAAGCCCACTGCTGAGCTCAATGAGCCAAGTCACCAGCAGGGTAAATGACAAGTACATTAATGGGAGCTGCTGTCCTCTTGAAATAGAAGTCAAAAACACTGATAATATGAGCAAAAACGGTCTATATAACATAGGAGATAGATCACAAGTGACAGAGGATATCATACACAGTCACCTTAGCTATTAACCAACAGTTGCAGTAAAATCTAGAAGTCCCATGTCTTTTACTAAATTCTTTTAAGAGGCAACAACATTGAGCCATGCATTTCTTCTCTAAGTTTTTATGTAAGTAGCAAATGAGGTAGTAATTCAGCCTTATACATATTACATGGGAGAGAAAAATGTGCTTCATTCCTATGATAAGGCATTATCAAGGTGTTATTCAAGTAAAGTAGGGGTGAATTGTTTAAAGATATCTTATGCATCAGTAGAATCATTGACACGAAATCCTTTTATTAGTATATATTAATTCACAAATGTAATTATTAGAGAGACTATTCAAAGGCAAGAAGAAGGAATATAGTGGAAGAGGCAAATGGGTTCAAATGATATCAATATTTAAAAAGCTTTTTTTTTTTTAAGCAAGAACCCTGGAAAGAAATGCTACAGGCAGAAATCCACTGTAGTCTAGGTCTCTAAGTCAAGGTTGTGGAACCTTTTAAGAAGTGATAGATGATTCTGCAAGTTGCGAGGTCACAGAAGTTGTAGAGAGATCAGTAACCATTTGAGAATGTCATAGAGAAGTCACCTGCATTCCTGAGAAGATCAGGTCTAGAAACTAAATCATGAGATCTACAATTATCACCATACATTGATTTCTTCTTCAAAAGCCCCAAAGTCAAAACAATTCAACCCTTATAGAGAACATATAATTTTCTGGCTGCAAAGATAAAGCATCACATATTAGAAGCTATCCTAAGTTTCTGGGCTTCAGTGACCTTTTGAGTTGCCACTGTGATGTCATTAGAGTTACAATTTTATGCAAGATTAGTCATGTAATTATGTGTCAGATTCATTGGTTCCTGCTGGCCCTTCAATAATGTAGAGTGCACTAACAGCATCTCATATGCTTAGCTCAAGGCCACTGCCACTGGAAATGCGCATCTGCTTTGCTCTGTCCCTTTTCCATATCTCACTGGCCCTTGGAGCTGTCACTACCAGCACTGAGAGGAAAAGAGAAGCACTGTGTAGGTTTGCTAAAGCTTCTAAAAGCAGGGAAGAAGTCACATATAAAGGGTCTCACTTTAATGAAGTCAGAAATTTAATTTGTAGGTGTTTCTTACCTTGACTTCAAATGACAATTACCTGGAATTATTTTTTTTTTAAGAAAATACTGGCCCAGGGAGCCAGCTCTAGAAATTCTCATTAGTCTGCACTAAGATCCAGCACCATATTTTTAAAAAGTTGCCCTGGATTATTTTATCATTTAGTCAGCATTCAGAGGCCCTACTTTTGCATTCCTCTTGCTAGAAATGGGGTTCAGAATGTTGTGAGAAGGCATGCTTCTGATCCTATCATCTCCTCTGACTGCCATTAGCCCTATAGGATAAAGTATCAAATAGTTTCAATGTACAAATACAAAGAAACTTAATTGAAATTTTCCCCCTCTTGGGGCTTCAATTCTAGGCCTGGGCACTGTCCCTGAACTCCTCTTTCCTCAAGGCTAGCACTCTACCACTTGAGCCACAGTACCACTTCTGGTACTAAAACTCAGACACATTGACTTGGCTTGTCTGAAGTCACACAATTGGCAGGTGGTGATGCCAGGAGTAAACAAATGGCCCCATCTGCTGGCCTTGCTCATCTTTACATTAGGCCATGCTGTCACTGCCCTTTCTGAAAGCTTTGTTGAATGAGAAATAGAAAGATAGATGCATTTATCATAAACTGACAAGTTGACATGAAAGCCCCCTGTACTACTACTTAAAAACAAAACAAACTTCCTGTCCAGTTAATGAGAGGGACAGAAGGAACTGGACAATTGGGAAAAGGAAAAAGAATGAGAGAATGAGGGAAGAAAGATATCCCAAGCTAAGGGATATGTGGGAAGATGCAGCTCTCTCCAGCTGTGATGACCCACAAAACCTGTGACCAAGCTCATACTCATTCATTGGTCCCATGTTCTGATGGATACATAGGTTGTCAAGGCAATGAACACAACCAGTTTGTTACTAGGTGTGTTGCATTGTGCCATCAGTGTATGAAACACACACCTGCTCTGGAGATTTTCATAGCCTTCATAGAGGTCAAAGCAGAATTGTGTGTAAACAGAATTAATGGTTCCTTGGTGCAGAAGTAAGCAACAAGAACTGGAAATACAAATGAATAAACTGTGATGGGAGGCTGCACCAAAGAGGGAACAGCTGAGATGGCTTTTGAACAGGTGAACTTCTTCACTAAGCAGGGAAGGAAGGTCGACAGAATGATGAGAGCTGAGCCGAGGAGGCAGAATCTGGTGAGGAGTGTGCTTGAGATCCTCAAACACATTCTCATCTTCACTAACTCCCTTCTTTCGTTCAAGGCTGAGATTATATTGCTCAGGGGTTCAGTTTTCTCACTCCATACTTCAGTACAATCAGAAGGTAATGATTCTGCCAGCTCTGTCCCATTCCTAAACTAATGGCAGAATTCAATCCAAGTTTCCATTTTCTGTGCAGCCCTGCACACATTGATGTTTTGTGCTACAATTTGTATTTTAAAATCTTCATAAATCTTTGTATCACTTTTCTACTCACAACTCACATGAAATACTTCTTGTCTACTCCATGTGAGGAGAGCTAGCTAATTAAGGAGTTCAAAAGACTGCATTTGAGCTAGAAACAAACCTACAAACCAGCTTGCATTAGTGTGTCTTGAATTCTGGGTGTTTCTTTGAAGCCTGGGATTGCTTTTAAACTTTCACAGAACTTTGCAATTGTTATCCTTAAGTGGCTATCCCCTTTCGTTTTAATTAACAATGAACTTTGAAGGCTTTATCTGTTTGTCTTTATGTAAGAAAAGAGGTGGAGAAATTCCAAATTCACTCACTGAATAACCTCCAAAGTCATTAAGCTCTTTCCAGCAAGCATTAGACAGTTAATTAGAATAAATGTATCTCTCATCTCCCCCTCTTTATATCATTTTAAAACAACAGAACCAAGGAACAATGCTGGCATAATCACTGTCACTCTCGCCTCTGAATCATTTCAAAGCAGTTATAAATTCTCTGGTGTCTATTAAGGGCAGGCCAGTAACTATTAAGTCCCCAGTACTTAGTAATTTATTGCTTTACCTAAACTCAAATTGTGCTGCTTTCTTTGGTCCATCACACAACCCCAGCCCTTTGTAAGGATAACTTAATAGTTGGAGTATTCTACCACAGTGTATGTTAAAAATAACTCCAAGGCTTGTTTCAACCCACAAACTTATGAAGTAATTCAATTAAGTTAGATGAAAATGATTATTTCTTGATAACTGGCTTTATTAGCAGCTTTAATCTTTCTTCTGATATTTAAATATGTTCAACATGAGTCATTTGTGTGTGTGTGTGGTGTGTGTATGTGTGTGTGTGTGTGTGTGTGTGTGCACGCCAGTACTAGGGCTTGAAATTAGGGCCTGGGCATAATCCTTTAGTTTTTTTTATTCCAAGTTGGTGCCTTGAGTTACAGTTCCATTGAGTCACAGCTCCACTTTCAGCTTCTTGGTGGTTAATTGGAGATGAGTCACATGGATTTTCCTGCCGGGACTGGCTTTGAACTGTGATCCTACTATCTCAGTGTCTTGAGCAGCAGGATTACAGGCATGAGCCACAGGTACCCTCATAAGCAACACCTTTTGTGTGTGTGTGTCAGTTATGGGACCTGAACTCCAGAGCTAGGCATTCATGCAGCTCTTTTGCTTAAGGCTAGTGCTCCACCACTTTGAGCTACATACAGCTCCACTTCCTCTTTTCATGTGGTTAATTGTACATAAGGGTCTCACAGACTTTGTTGCTTGGGCTAGCTTTGAACCCAGTTCTCAGATCTCAGAATCCTGAGTAGCTAGGATTACAGGCCTGAGGCACCAGTGCCTGGCAGTAACAACATTTGAATATTCCCAATTCTCTAAAGACTAGGCAGACTCAATTTCTAAATCGTTTTACTACTATCTAAGGCATGCAAACAGGTGTTAGTCTCTCATTCCTCCATTATCCTAGAAGGGCAAGGGGAAGACATTGCTTTCTTGCATACTTACAGGTTACTATACTCTGTTTGCTTGGCTCTCTAATGCTCATACAAGGAATATACGAGTTCTATTCCCAGGCTTGTTCCTGTAAATCAACTTATAGTGACAATTAATATGCTTAGATTCATACTTCAGTCTACCAAATCTACAAAGTATTGGAGCTACAAAAGATCTTAAAACTTACCTGTTTCAAACTCTCTATGGCATCTATGAAAAATAACTAAGACTCTAGGAGGTTCTGACTCTCTCAATGTTACATGGGTAGTGACAAAACAGTGCCACAACCATCTATGCTCTGAGTGCGTATTGCTCAGTGTTATCTACAGACCAGCAATGCTGGTATCACCCAAGAGCTACTTAGAAATTCTGAATCTAGGGCCCAACCTCAGATCTGCTGAATGAGAATCAGATAGGTCAAATATCCCCACTGACCTTCATAGGCCTTTTTAGAGACAGGAAGTGGGGCAAGTAGATAAGATGTATTCCATGACTCCTCTGTTTCGATATATAACCAAATATCTGGATTTTCTGAAGGCACTTATAATTTGGAAATAACATTACTCTCATATTGCAGCATTTTCATTGTATAAGTGTAACATAGACCTAAGCATAAGCCTTTTATACTTTTTTAATTATTATTTTATTATCAAACTGATGTACAGAGAGGTTACAGTTTCATACGTTAGGCATTGGATATATTTCTTGTACTGTTTGTTACCTTGTCTCTCATTCTTCCCCTCCTCTTTTTCTTCCCCCCCCTGTGAATTGTTCAGTTAATTTACACCAAAAAGTTTTGCAAGTATTGCTTTTGAAGTTGTCTTTTTTTACCCTGTGTCTCTCGATTTTAGTATTCCCTTTCAATTTCCTAATACCAGTATACACTGTTTCCAATATACTCAGATAAGATACAGAGATAGTGTAGGTACAACCACAAGAAGGGGATACAATAAGATCATCAATAATAGAAGCTACAGTTATACATAGCACGTTGAAAGTAGTTAAAACAATGATATAACAATAATTTCCATAACATGGAGTTCATTTCACTTAGCATCATCTTATGTGTTCATAAGGGTATAGCTATTGGGCTCTTGTGATCCTCTACTGTGACTTGCCTAAACCTGTGCTAATTATTCCCTTTAAGGGAGACCATAGAGTCCATGCTTCTTTGGGTCTGGCTCACTTCATTTAGTATAATTTTTTCCAAGTCCTTTCATTTCCCTAAAAATGGGGCAATGTCATTCTTTCTGATAGAGGCATAAAATTCCATTGTGTATATGTACCACATTTTCCTGATCCATTCGTCTACTGAGGGGCATCTGGGTTGGTTCCGGATTCTAGCTATAACAAATTGTGCTGCGATGAACATTGTTGTGCTGGTGATAAGCCTTTTATTCTATGTGGATAAAAAATGCAAAGAACCAGGTATCTAGTATGTAATGTAATGTATATTAGCTACATGCTTTATCATGAGTATTTTTTAACCAAGAAAAAAGCTGCTACTGGCTATGCAGACAACTTTTATTCCATCCTTTGTTCTAACATATTAAATAACATTTTGACTTTAGACCTTTTTTTTTTTATATAACATTGCATGTTTCTTTTCAGAAATTATCATGTAGAGAATTGTGCCTGGAGATGAAAGGATTTCCAAAGACCAGTCATAACCTAGTTCCCATTATATTTTGCCTCTGGGTCCCAAAATTCTGCTTTTTGAATACTGGTGCTGTTATGTGGCTACTGCCCTGATTTTCTCAGGCCATGAGCTGTACTCACAAAACTGGTAACATCAGAGTATATTTAAAAGACCATGTTTCACTGCAAATGTGTGTGTGTATGTATGTGTGCATATGTGTGTGTCAGAAACAAGGAAAATAAAGAGGAAAGGATAAAAAATTTAGAATCTGAATCTAAACCACAATTTTAGGAAGCACAGCATATTATGGACTATGAAACCATACCGGTATTATGAAGGAATCAATTTGAGGAAAATATCTTAACATCAATTAGAAAACCAGGATTCTATGAGGCAGTAAGCCTAGCACTTCATCAGGAACAATGAAAAAGCTTCAACAAAATAAAACTAAAAAGGAATGGAAGTTGGGCACTGGTGGCTCACACCAGTAACCCTAGCTACTCAGGAGGCTGAGATCTGAGGATCACATTCAAAGACAGCCTGGATAAGAAAGTTCTGTGAGACTCATCTCCACTTAAGCACCAGAAAACTCGAAGTGATGCTGTGGCTCAAGTGGTAGAGCACTAGCCTTGAGCTGAGGAGCTCAGGGTCAGCACCCAAACCCAGAGTTCAAGCCGCATGACCCACACATAAAAAAAGAAAAAGAAAAGGAATGAAAGTTTCTGGGGGAGAGAGAGAAGATGGCACCGACACAATAGGGAGGTACCCCAAATCACTCCAACCAAATAGTGAGCTGGGAACTCCAACACCCAACGCCCCATCAAGATTCCAGCAAACTCGGAAACAAATAAGAAACACAGGAAACAAAAAAAGAAAAAGAAAAGCCTACAATCTGCACAAAGCTGGAAAATCTCTGGGGTACACCCCCTCCATCCCGGCCCAAAGAGGGCCAGGCCTGGAAAGTGGCCCCTGCATTGGTGGTGGGACTGCAGATCTTTAGCAAGCACAGAAGCAAGAGCAAAAAAGTCCAGCCACAAGTGCAGAGACCAGACAGCCGGAGCTCTATGGGACCAAGACCATGCACAGACCGGGCTGAGCCAGAAGGTGGTGTGGGACCGAATGGAACAAGACCAGACAACAGTGAGGGAGGCAGGCATTGTGGATGGGGAGAGCCAGGGCACAGCTTCGCCACACCCCACCCTGGAAAATCCCACAGCCTTGCAGGACATACACACACTCCAGGACCAGTAACTTCCCCATCCCCCCACCACCAACCCAATGGGAGATGAGCTCTGGTAGAGACCCAAAACTTGACATGGACCTCATTGCTAGGGGACAAAGAATCTAGAGCTCCCTTTCTCCCCTTCTGGCCCTGAGGGCACACAAGAGCCCCATATCTGGTGGTACTAGGTCTCTACATCTCCTGGAAGAACACAGGAGCTACCAGTGGGCAGAGCAACTCCCAATAAAGTTGCTGGGGAGATACAATAGGCCAGTGTCCCCTAAAGCCCCAGCTGGGGCACCTGAATCTGTACACACCAGTCCCCCCCCAGCAGGGACCCAGGGACTGGTGGTCATTTGACCTCTTCTTGAGGCTTTCCAGTTTGCACAGACTTTGAACAACAGATGCACTCATGCTCATGTGCAATACCAGCCCTACAGGGTCACCTGGGCCCAAACACACGCCCCTCAGGTCAGAGGCACAGATAGACCATGGGCACCAACCCCCACCCAGACACTTGAACCTGCTTGAGGCCATGCATACCGGCCCACAGCAGAATCGAGAGAGAGCACAAGTACCCTCCAACCATCTGGGACAGCGCACCCCCAAAAGAAGCAGGAGAGCTTACACACATGCACCCCCAGAAGGCCAGTGTGGGTCACCATCCTAGCCCTCCAGCAGTAGGGCCCTGCACCAACCCTCCTGCAGAGTGCACAGGTGGACAAGCTGCCAATCAGTGGCAACACCCACTCTGATAGGCGCACTCCACACAGGTGGGCATGCCATCCAGCAGCAGCAACACTCACTCTGAGAGGCCAGCACTCCTGATCCACAGCAACTAGCAGGGAAAGAAACAAAAAAGAGAAAAGTCTCCATGTCACGCCAAATCAGTGAAACGCGAACACCCAACAGCGGCTCACAAGGGTCAGGACAGCATGGCAGCTTAGCACAGATCCACAGAGAAAGCCACAGAACTTACCCACCCCTAACTGTGGCGAGGGTAACTGTTGGCAACAACTGAGATGGTCATAGTCACCCATAGGGCAGCAAGGTTCAACAGCAGAACTTAGGCTACAAACAAGTCCCCACTGGAGGACCAGCAGGAACCAGCACAAAGCCAAGCCAAGGCCGCCACCTAAAGGCCCCTGAAAGTAAGTGCAAATGGAAATCAAGAATCCCTAACTCCTTCATGCCAGATGCGTAAATCACAAAGAAATATTACAAATTTTATGAAAGGTCAACCCAACTCGCCAGCTCCAAAACAGTACAACTGAAGAGGAGATGAAGAATAAAATATCACCTGAGGCTAACATAGCAGAAATGATTTAATCCTCAAGAACAAATTCAAAAACAATTCCAGGAATTTAGAATGGAAGTTTTGAAGGATCTTCAGGAAGTCAAGAAAGAAATGGAAGCAAAAATTGATACAGTCTACTCCTCATGTAAAGACCTTAACATCCCGAGAAACAAAATGCATGAAAAAATGGAATCAAAATACAACTCATTAAAAGAAGAAATTACCACACTGAGAGCTGATTGGGCAACCATAAACAGCTCACTTGCCTCAGTGCAAACCACAATCAAAGCCACATCAAGATGATTAGCAATTGATCATCTTGAATCTCATGTGCCTCTTTTGGATGATGATTCAGCTGATAAGGACCAGAAGATTATTGCACTTCAAGAAACTGTCAAACTCGAGGGCAGACTAACCCAGGAGATAGAGGACAGGGAGAAGAGATATAATCTGTGTATAATCAGAGTAGAGGAAGGAGAGGAGTATCAGCAGGGGTATACAGCACACATTCAACAGAATTATTGCAGAGAATTTCCCCAGTCACAAAAGGGAAAACCTCATCCCAAAACAGAAGCATATAGAACACCTAGCAGACAGGACCCTAGAAGAAAAACCCCCAGATACCTCAGAGTGAAGGCCTCAAATTTCAACAAGGAGTATATTCTGAATGCAGTCAAAACAAAGAAAGAGGAATACTACAATGGAAAAAAGATCAGAATCATGGGTAGACCTCTCCACACAAACTTACAATGCATGAAGAGCCTAGAAGAACAATATCCAAGTCCTGCAGGCCAACAACTGCTAACCCAGACTTAAATACCCAGCAAAATTAGAATTTACTTTCGAGGGAAAAACCAAATCTTTCCATAGCAAAGAGAAACTAAAGGAATAAGTGAACAAGAAAACAGCCTTACAGAGAATTCTAAGAGGAGAAACCCACCCAACAGAAAATGTACAGGACCTCCAAACAGAAACAGATAGAAATTACAATAGCCAGAGCCCAATAGGAAAAGCAGCTCAAGAAACACAAGAAAGGAAGGAAAGGAAAGAAGCAAAACACAGCCTAACAGGAAAATGGAAGGGGAAAAAAAACAACACACCTATCCATGATCTCTATAATTGTAAACGGGCTGATCTCACTGATAAAAAGGAAAAGATTGGCAGAGTAGATTCGCAGACAAAACAGAGCCATCTGTTGTCTTCAAGACACCATCTTACAGCAAAGACAGAAACAGGCTCCAAATGAAAGGATGGAGCAAGATCTTCCAAGCAACTGCACCTACCAAACAGGCAGGGGTAACTGTTGGAGAATTAAAGTCTCCAACCAGTGGAAAAATTTAGCCCCGGCATGGTTACTCAGATGCCTCATTAGCACACTAATAGGCCCTTGGGAACACATTCCCAGTAAGGAGTTTCTGGTGTTTGTGGGCCAAAGGAAGCCACCAGTTGTTGTGAGAATCTCCTTTTTCCCCCTACTTAGCAAGTCTCCCTGAGGAGACTTGCTAGACCAGCTGCCTTTAGTGTTAGATTCTCTCTGTAAACAGGAAAGTCTCCTCACTAGATTCTCACTGTAAACAGGAAAGTCTCCTCACTATTATTTCACAAGTATTTGGAGAAGTCAAGATTGATGTTATCTAGCCTTAAGGAGATAGTAGCTAGGAGATAATTATAGTTCTACCTCGGTTGTATACAGTTCCTTGTTTTGATATCAATAATCTTTGTAGTCACTACCTCCTGTAATTAGAAAGGCATTTGTATCAAGTTCCTGCCCTCACAGTAGGAAATTTCCTCCACTTCTGTATTTGAGACAAATGTCATGCTGTATTGATCTTTTACCCTGTAATTGTAAAATTGGTTTCTAACCCTATATAAACCCTGGCCCTCTTGGAATAAAGTATGCATTGGTTCACTCGCCTTGCATCCCCCGTGTCCTGATTTCGACTGCAGTTACCCAGGTTCAACATCTGGCGTCCGGACCCAGGGACCTGACAATTGATCCACAGGAGATTGCGGAACTGCCGAGCTCTCGAGTGAGGTGAGAGATATTTTTAATTCACAGGAGACAAGGGATCTGTGTGTAATTCACAGGAGACAAGGGATCTGTGTGGTGAGCTCCTATTCTTAAAAAATTACGGGGTTATGGGACAAGCTAAACCAACTCCATTTTCTAATTTTATCCACCATGTATTGAAACGGGACGGAGCTATGGTCTTGTGTTCACAAAGAGATGAGTGTGTACAGGTAGTGGAGTATAATGTATGGTTCCCAGAGGGAGATACTTTAGATTTAGAAGTCTGGGAATGAGTAGAGAATAATATAAAAGATGAATATCGGTGTGGAGACAAGGTTCCAGTTACATTTTGGTCTGTTTGGGCATTAATACATACAGCCGTGAGCATGATGTCTCCTGATGCTATCATAACATCAGCTGCTGAGCCAGAGGCTGATGTGGAAAAAGCTATGAAGGCTTATAATTTGTCCGGGGAGGTAAAAACTCAAATTGGGCAGGAGCTAAAAGACATGGCAACACCTGAACTATCTCCTGTCAGTTTTGTTAAAGAAAAATTAACATCAAATAAGCCTTCAGCCTCTACCTATGCTCCTTCAGAGAATGATGCTAATTTAGGCAGCTCAGCAGTGCAGTCAAAGTGCTACAGATGCTCTTTCGATCTGCCAGGGGCAGTCAGGAAGGTAAAAGTAAAGAACAAATAATTGCGGCCGCGGAGCCCACTTTTACTTTAATTAATCTAAGTCCTATGGTTCTGCTTCTCTCTCTTGCTATCAAACTTTTCCTGTCATTGAACCCCCTCCAACCAGAGGTGTGGCACAGCCCCGCCATTATCAAGATATTGACCAGATTCACTCAATTTAGGACAGCTGTAATACAGGGCCGTCTCATAGCTCCCTTCCAGTGAAGGAGGCTTCCCCATCATCTTTTCTTTACAACCAGGCACTAGCAGGGGAGCTGACACTCCCTGTTTTAGTCCATCAGCCTGGAATTGGGGAAGGACTAGTGATTTTTCTTTTACTTCTCAAGAGAATTTTTACTACAATTGCACTTTTAATTTGCGCCTGCGCTACATGTTTCATGTGTCTTTGTCCTTGTTTGATTAGTTGTGTTTCGTGTGGAGTGCTAAATTGGGAAAAAAGTCCTCTAGTGGGCGGCCTCGGCAGGTTGATTGCCAGGGGATGGAAATCTCCACTGGGGAGGATCCCCCTGAGAATTTTCAGGGCCCTATGGACTTTCCATCACTCTGGCTGGCAGCTTGTGGACGCTGGACTTGCCATCCAAGGCGTAAAAGCCTCTGTTTCTATGTTCTGTTTTGTCTTGACTAGTTTTGTCTTTGAGATTGGTACCAAGTTTTAAACATAAACTTTTGTTTCCCTTATTTCTGTTGTCCATTTACATGTCTATGGGCAAAACATTTACTAGGTACTGTGTCTCCTTCTGCAAGAAGGCAGAAAAAGTGCAGGCTGCTAAGAGCTGAGTTCAAACAGCTGGCTAGGCTAATCTTAGCCTGAGAGTAAACACTAAGAGTCAAGTGCTAGGTGGACTCAGTAATACTCCAGGGGACCCCAACCCAGTTATCTTCAGTGTTTAGTATGCTAAGATACTTTGCTAAAACTAATAGGCCCTAGCGAATAAGACTAAACAATGCTAAAATCATTCATTAAAGGTTTTGTTTTAAGTTTTGGTCATTATAAGAGTAAGATTGGAAAATATACCTTTTGCCACTAAAAAATGTACGGCTGATAGTTGTTTGGACTGCTTTTAAGTTCTGTTTACATTAATACCTACATATGTGAATGTATGTGTGTGTGTGTGCGCGCGCACGAATGTATGTGGGTGTGAATGTGTTCAAGATTAAAAATGTATGATGTAAAAATAGGTTAGTTTAACTTTAAACTTCAAAAGATCATCGAGTTTGGGCTTTACCAAAAGCTTTAAAGGATTATTACTTTATTTTAAAAGGAACTATAGTTAAAAAATTCTTTAATTAATGATTAAAAATAAATAAATAAATAAATAAGAACTTAGCATGGGCCCTTGAACCTATCCTCAGTAGTGAGGGGTAAACTGACAAAAGTGCAGTTTAGCCGATCCACGTGATGGGACAGCTGTAGGGTGGCGTCCATTCATAGTGGGAGAGGGCAAGCTGGCCCCAAGGCAGTTCATCAAGCTCTAAGGAGTAGGATGGAGATAGGCCCATTCTATAGGACAGGCCAATGGAGGCCTTTCTTTTATTTCTTTTGTTTTCAGGTATAAACATTGGAAACCTCAGGGTAAAATGTATGATTTGACTGATACTTCTAAAACTGCCCCTTAGGATGGATTAAAATTGGAATATCTTAAAGGAGAGTTAAAAGTTTATTTACCTGATATAACTCGATTTCTGTACAGGTTTGCAATTTGGATGTATCAAAAAGGCAAATATGCTAACTCTGAAATCTCATGGTTATAATTCTGGGGCACACTGCTAAGTGTACTCTTGTTACAATTGTTTTGGGTATCACTTTAATGAATCAGGTACTAAATTTTTTAAGTGTAAACTGTACTGTAACAGTAAGATTAACTATCTTAAGTCACATATAATCTGGTAAATATTTTAAAGTATATAAACTAATGAGGGGATAGAAGTACACAACTTTCATTAACTCTCTAGCAGACAACCAGGAGGCAATGTGCCCCCTGGGCTTCAGTTTTTCTATGCAAATACAGGCTGAGGTAAAGGTGTGAAAGCCTCTACTTTAAAAGGTTTTAGAATGCCTTTCTAGATAAGAAATTTGGAAGTGAAAAACAAGCAGCATGAAGCAATGGGTGATACCTAGGCTCCAGATTTCTTTTAATACAACCAGGCTTGGTAAAAGACTTGAGATCAAAAATGTATTCTGAGATATGAAATTTAAAATGTTTGTTTTAAGTTGGATATAGGAAAACTATGGCTATCAAGATGATTGTTTTAATTACTACTCCAGTTTGTTTTACAGGTTTTCAATAAAATGATTTATTATTTGCTGCACCTGATAAAAATATTGTATCACAATTGTTACAAATTTTGCCTTTAGACTTTCAACAGTATAATTTAATAATTGCCCCTGATAAAATTCATTTAAACAGAAGAACCATTTAAGTATCTGGGATATTTAGTTAGAAGACAAGTAATTACCCCCCAATTAATAAAAATTCGTACTGAAGAGTTTAAAACTCTTAATAAGTTTCAAAAGTTACTAGGGACATCAATTGGCTTCGCCCTTCCTTAGGAATTCCCAGAATTCCTAATCTATTTTCCATTCTTCAAGGAGATTCGGATTTATGTAGCCCTCAAAAATTAATTGACACGTCAGGAACTGCTCCTAATAAAATTTGGCAAATGGATGTAACACACATCCCTGAATTTGGCCGCTTACAATATGTACATGTATCCATTGATACACATTCTTCTTTTATTTGGGCAACACCTCTACCAGAGGAAAAAAGGACTCATGTCATTCAACATTTACTAGAAACATTCACAGTCATGGGGATTCCTTCTCAAATAAAACTGACAATGCACCAGCTTATTCCAGTAAACAAGTACGAAAAGTTTTAGAATTTCATAACATTTTTCATGTTACAGGAATTGAATACAATCCTCAAGGTCAAGGTATAGTAGAAAGAGCTCATTATACATTAAAAACACAAATTACAAAACTAAAGAGGGGGAGTATGGATAGTACTGAGGGATATGCAACTTCTATGAAAAGTATTTATAAAACAGCCCGAGCTGTCATTGCAGAAGCATTATTTGTGCTTAACTTTTTAAATTTGTCTCAAGGAGATGTTTTAGCAAGAGCTGAGCGACACTTCCTAGCTCCGCCTATGCAAAACAAACCACAGCCAGTTTGGAATAGATTGGGGGTTGGGCTAGATTGGGTCCCGGGGAGTTGTTAACCCAGGGGCGAGGGTATGCTTATGTTTCTACAGAAGACATCCCATCTTTCTAGCACCTGCACCAGTGGATCCAGCAACAAACACCCCTCTGTCCATCAAGGGGGTGAGACATTCTCATTCAAGTGATAAGGCCATTCAAATGGACAGGTGTGCACTGGTAACCTGTAGGGGCTACATCAGAGGTAATGTATTGGGCCTATATTTCTAACCCTCCTTTATTACGTCCATATTTATGGACAAAAGCCCCTGTCTCTGTTTTTACATCTATTCCTAATTTACTTTCTCCCCCTATGGGTCTGGCATTCCAGTCTTTCCTATGGAAGAGGAAAGATCATTTAACTTCTCTTATTCTCAGTTCTCTAAAGCTATCTGTCAAGGCCGTTCCCCATGTTACCCTTTTAGATATCAATATTGGATTCAGCATGGAGGTTCATATAACTCCAGTAGAACTCGGCTGATTAGACTGTCTTCCTGGTCTGTGGGATCTCATACCTATAAATTAGATAATTATCCTAGCCCTGCTGGCCTGCCTAAATGTGACAATTTTACTTATCTGAACCTGAACTTTTTCCAACTATTTGGAATACATCCCAGCATACTTGGTATGATTGGGGACCTTTTGGTGTGTAGTTGAAAAACTGCACTGAATATAACTCATCTATGAACATGTCCAATGCCATGTCTGCTAAACAGCTTTTAGGGTGGTTTGGAGCAGGCTTTAGTGACCCCCGGCCTGCGCTCGCCCATGGAGACAGGCTATTTCCTCCACAACGTCATCTCTGGAAATTAGCAGCTTCTCTGGCTCCTGTATTGCTGGCCAATGGAACTTACTCAGGAACTAAAGGATCCTCGGCCTCCTACAACTTCACAGTTGTAAAGACCTATAATATCTCTGCTTGTGTTCATTTTCCACAAGTACTGATGGTCGGCCCCATAAACATAACTAAGAATGCCAATACCAGCATAAATTGTAAATTGTATACTTGCTTGAATAACAATGTCACCTTTATTTTTAGTCAAGATAGGATCATGATTTTAACCCAGCGCAACTCCCTTTGGGTTCCTGTTCGCATGCATCCTCCCTGGGCTGGAGGACCTGTACAAGGATTGGTAATGCAGTTTTTCAAGCGGCTTCTGAAGAGGAGTCGTCGTGCCATTGGACTGATTATTGCAGGACTCGTTGGACTGATTGCCATTGCTACAACTGCAGCAGTATCCGGAGCCGCATTGCGACAATCCGTACAAACTCATGACTTTATGGTGCAGTGGCACCAGGACTCCCACAATCTGTGACAACATCAGCTGGAAGTAAATGCCCACCTTCAAGATGAGTTAGAAGCTGTTAAAGGAGGAGTGTTTTGGCTTGGACAGAAATATCTGGCTTTAGAGCAACGATTGTTTTTGACTTGCGATTGGAATTCTAGTCATGTCTGAGTAACACCTTATAAATATAATGCCTCTGAATGTGAATGGAATGATATACAAATGCTTATAGATGGAGCCCTACTAAATGGTACGTTAAGTGAACAAAGCTTGTACAGGGAGGTTTTTGAAGCTTTTCAAAAGGAATTGCCAGATGTCTCCTCTATTGATGACATAGCCCAAGGACTAGCTCAGACCTTAGAAGGACTAGACCCTAGGGGGTGGTGGCAAAGTGTTGGAAGTGCCTCTATTGCCTTGATACTTATGTTATGTGTCTTTTTCTTAGGATATTGTTCCATCATAGCTATAATGAAGCGTTTCACTAGGAATAATTCCTCTGATGTTTTACTAACTGCCCTTAAACTTTCTAGAGAAGCGGCTGTGGAAAATTAATAAAAAAGGGGGAATTGTTGGAGAATTAAAGTCTCCAACCAGTGGAAAAATTTAGCCCCGGCATGGTTACTCAGATGCCTCATTAGCACACTAATAGGCCCTTGGGAACACATTCCCAGTAAGGAGTTTCTGGTGTTTGTGGGCCAAAGGAAGCCACCAGTTGTTGTGAGAATCTCCTTTTTCCCCCTACTTAGCAAGTCTCCCTGAGGAGACTTGCTAGACCAGCTGCCTTTAGTGTTAGATTCTCTCTGTAAACAGGAAAGTCTCCTCACTAGATTCTCACTGTAAACAGGAAAGTCTCCTCACTATTATTTCACAAGTATTTGGAGAAGTCAAGATTGATGTTATCTAGCCTTAAGGAGATAGTAGCTAGGAGATAATTATAGTTCTACCTCGGTTGTATACAGTTCCTTGTTTTGATATCAATAATCTTTGTAGTCACTACCTCCTGTAATTAGAAAGGCATTTGTATCAAGTTCCTGCCCTCACAGTAGGAAATTTCCTCCACTTCTGTATTTGAGACAAATGTCATGCTGTATTGATCTTTTACCCTGTAATTGTAAAATTGGTTTCTAACCCTATATAAACCCTGGCCCTCTTGGAATAAAGTATGCATTGGTTCACTCGCCTTGCATCCCCCGTGTCCTGATTTCGACTGCAGTTACCCAGGTTCAACAGGTAACCATCCTGATTTCAGACAAGCTAGACTTCTCATTAAAATTATTTCAAAAAGATAAAGAAGGACACTACAAATTAATACAGGATAAAATCCAGGAACAAGATATCACCGTGATAAATTTATATTCACCAAGCAAAAGAGGCCTGAAATATGTCAAACAAATTCTTTCAGAATTACAGAATAAGATAGACCCAAATACAGTCATAGTGGGAGATTTTAATACTCCACTCTCTCCAAGAGACAGATCCAACACACAGAGGATCAGCAAGGGAGCCAAAGACCTAAGTAACACTATATCAAACATGGATCTGACGAATCTGTACTGTTTTTCACCCTACAGAGACTAAATACACATTCTTCTCAGCAGCCCATGGAACATACTCCAAAATAGATTATACCATAGTCCACACAAAGAATCTCAAAAAATATGAGAGTACTGACATTTTCCCATGTATTCTATCTGATCACAGTGTGCAATCAAGGTATCCCTCAATAACAAAGGATACTACAGAAACTACACAAATTCTTGGAGACTAAACTCCTCACTGTTATCTAACATTTGGGTCACAGAGCAAATTAAGGATGAAATTAATGAGTTCATAAGCTACAATGACAGTGAAAATACATAAAAAGAAACCTATGGGATACAGCAAAGGCAGTGCTGAGGGGCAAGATCATTGCTCTCAGCGCATACAGTAAAAGAATAGAATCAGAACAGGTGAATAACCCCATGACGCAGTTAAAATGACTGGAGAAACAAGAAAAAATTGAATCTAAAACAAGTAGGAGGAGATAGATCACAAAGATTAAAGAAGAGATAAATCTGATTGAGAATAGAAAGACCATTCAACAAATAAATAAAAGTAAAAGGTAGTTCTTTGAGAAAATGAATAAAATTGACAGAATCCTTGCAAGGCTTACAAAAATAAAAATAAAAAAAAGAAGAGACTCATATGCATAAGATCAGGGACTCCACCAGAAAGATTACAACAAATACACAGTATATTCAAACAATTATAACAAATCAAAACAATTATAAGGAGCTATTTCCTTTAGTCACTAAAGAATGAAAATTTTACAGCAATGGATCAATTGTTAGAGAAGTATAAAATGTCCAAACTGAATCAAGAAGAAATAAATCCACTTAATAAACCAATAACCTATAGCAAGATACAGGATGTAATCAAGAGCCTTCCAACAAACAAAAGCTCAGGCTTGGATGGATTCACCAATGAGTTCTATAAAACCTTCAGTGAGGAGCTAATACCAATACTCCTCAAACTCTTTCACAAAATAGAAACAGAGGGAGAAATCCCAAACTCATTCTGTGAAGCTAATATCATACTCATCTCCAAACCAGGCAAAGACCCAACAAAAGGAGAATTACCGACTAATATCACTAATGAACGCAGATGCAAAGCTCCTCAATAAAATATTAACTAACAGGATCCAGAAACTGATCAAGAAAATTATACATCATGACCAAGTAGGCTTCAGCCCACAGACGCAAGGCTGGTTCAACATCCACAAATCAATAAATGTAATTCACCACATCAACAGAACTAAGACCAAGAACCACATCATCATCTCATCCGGTGCCCAAAAAGCCTTTGACAAAATATAACACCCATACATGTTAAAAGCTCTGGAGTGTAGAGGAATAGAGGGAACATTCTTTAAAACAATAAAAGCCATATACAACAGACAAACTGCTAATATCATATTAAATGGGGAGAAACTAATACTATTTCCCCTAAACTCAGGAACAAGATAAGGTTGCCCACTCTCCCGCTTCTATTCAACATAGTGCTGGAATCCCTAGCCATAGCAATAAGGCAAGAAGAGGCCATCAAAGGGATCCACATTGGTAAAGAAGAAATCAAACTATCCCTATTAGCAGATGACATGATCTTATATCTGAAGGACCCAAAAACCTCAGTCCCCAAACTCCTAGAACTAATAAACCATTTTGGCACAGTAACAGGATACAAAATCAACCCACAAAAGTCAGCAGCTTTTCTGTACACCAGCAATGTACAAGCAGAAAAGGAAATTATGGAAATAATACCATTTGCAAAAGCTAAAAAGAGAATAAATTACCTACAGATTAACTTTAAAGATGTTAATGACCTATTTAATGAGAACTATAAAAATCTAAAAAGGGAAATCAAAGAGGACACCAGGAGATGGAAAGACCTCCCATGCTCATGGGTAGGCAGAATCAATATAGTGAAAATGACCATATTGCCCAAAATGTTATACAAATTCAATGCAATCCCCAATCAAGGTCCCTCTACATTCTTCACTGAAATAGAGAAAATCCATAAATTCATATGGAACAGCAAAAGACGTAGAATAGCCAAAGCAATCCTAGTCAAAAGCAGCAGCACAGGAGCAATCACAATACCAGACTTCAAGCTCTATTACAGAGCCATCATATCAAAAACAGCCTGGTACTGGCATACAAACAGACCTGAAGGCCAATGGAAGCTGCATTCTTACAGTCAGATATTTGACAAAGGAGCTAAAGACATACAATGGAAAAAACATAGCCTCTTCAACTACTGGTATTGGGAAAACTCGGTGGCCACATGTAGAAAACTCAAAGTGGACCCTAGACTATCACCATGCACCAAGATGAACTCAAAATGGATTAAGGACCTCAACATCACACCTGAACTCTTGAAACTTCTGAAGGACAGAGTAGGAGAGACACTAGAACTTATAGGCACAGGTAGAAACTTTCTGATCAGAGTCCCAAGGGCACAACAGATAGGGGAGAGGCTCGACAAATGGGACTACTACAAAATAAGTTTCCGCACAGCTAAAGACATAAGACATAGCCACTAAACTAGGAAGTCAGCCAACCATATAGGAAAGGATTTTCACCAGCACAGCAACAGACAAAGGCCTAATGTCTGTCATCTACAGAGAACTAAAAAAAAAAAAAAAACAAAAAAACAAAACAAAAAAACTAACCCCTTCCAAACCCAGAAAAGCAATTATTAAGTGGGCAAAGGAGCTACAAAGAGACTTCACAGGAGAAGAAATAAAAATGGCAAAGAAACATATGAGGAAATGTTCAGCATCCATGGCAATAAAGTAAATGCAAATAAAAACAACCCTGAAATAGCACCTCACTCCATTTAGAATGGCTTATGCGCTGAACTCAGGCAACAACAAATGCTGGAGGGGATGCAGAGAAAGAGGAACCCTTCTCCACTGTTGGTGGGAGTGCAAATTGGTACCACCACTTTGGAGAACAGTATGGAGGTTGCTCTAAAAGCTCAACATAGACATACCCTATGACACAGCCATACCACTCCTAGGCATCTATCCTGAACAACAGGTCTCAGGATATCAAAAAGACACCTGCACATCCATGTTTATCACTGCAAAATTCACAATAGCCTAAATATGGAAACAATCCAGATGCCCCTCTACAGATAAATGGATCCAAAAATGTGGTACCTGTACACAATGGAATGCTACATAGCGATTAGAAATGAGAAAATACTGGTATTTGCAGGGAAATGGTCAGAGCTTGAACAAATATTGTTGAGCGAGACAAGCCTAGAGCACAGAGACCAAAGGGTCGTGGTCTCCTTGATATATGACTATTGGGGGCGGGGCAGTAGAGACCAGGTCTGCAAAATAACAAACTCCTTTTCAAATGTTATTTCCACGTTTGGGTCAGTGACTTTAAAGTATGTATCTAAAACCAAACTACTACTAAACAAACATAAAAAGGTCTAGAATAGACATATCAGTGGATCACAATAGATCAACACCTATGTACACATGATTATAAAAGATGAGGACAAGCAAAACAACTCCAAGGACAGGAGGATTCTATTGTTGATATTACATTTAATATTCTAGTTAAATTTCCTTTGGCATACCCTACGTAGTTAGTGTATATGATTTTGGTACACAGGATACTGTGTATATGCCTACCTGAACTAGGGAAGGGAAAGAAAAATGAGGGTGTAACAGATATCACAAGAAATGTACTCAACACCTTATTATGTAACTGTACCCCCTTTGCACAACATCTTGTCAATAAAATTTAATTAATAAAAAGAAGTTTCTGGGGAAGAAAACCAGTGGTTTTTAGATGATTCATGGTTTTTATTGTGCTGCCAGGATGTAGAGCTAGGGCTCTCATGATATCAAAACCTGAAGAGAGTCAATACTCTGAGAGCTGCTGGTTGTTGATAATACAGAGTTCCAAAACTTGAAGCAGATTTAACTTTGTTTCATCTTCTAAGTCATTCTGCCATTCCTCCAGGACTTCCACAGCTAGGAAAGGAGCCCATAGATTATCTTCCTCTAAGATGTTCATATGGACCAGTGGCCGGACCTCTTATTCTTACCCATATGATGAGAAAAGGTAAATGCCTAGAACTCTAGGAGATTTTACTGATTATCCAGACAGGATGGAGACAAGGGTTGGAGGAAAGGCTCAGCAGGACACCATCTGCCTAGCATGTGAGAGATACAGTTTAAATCCTTGCATCTCTCTCTGTCTCTCTCTCTCTCGCTCACACACACACACACACACACACACACACACACACGATAGTTTGAAAATTCAGAGAAGATGGTGATAGAACAAAAGCAAGTGATCCTAACTTTGAAATATAGGAGCCTTATGTTGTGAAAAACATGGAAAGAATAGTTTCAGACATCTTTGTACCCCTTTTAATTTACATGCTCAGTGAAACAACACAAATTAGCAACAGTGACACTCTATTAGAAATCCTGGCTCTGACTAGTGATATTCATGACCCATTATCCTTTTCACCCCAAAAGACTGTGCTTTAAGTCTCCACTGAGAGAGGCACAGAAGCAAAGCAGAAATGATGAGGGACAAATTCATCAGCCCATCAAAGTTCTTGAAAGCACAGCCTGGCAGGTGGAATAATGGAATATCAAATGACCAGATGAGCTGGTCACTGGTGGCTCATACCAGTAATTCTAGCTACTGAGGAGACAGTGATCTGAGAACTGTGATTTTATGCCAGTCTGGTTTACAAAGGACTTTTACCTCCAATTAAGCAGCAAAAAGCCAGAAGTGGAGCTGTGAATAAAATGGCAGAGAGCCGGTCTTGAGCAAAAACGCTAAGGGACAATAAGCAAGCCCTGAGTTCAAACCACTCAGCACAGGCCCACACATGCACGTGTGTGTGTGCACGTGCACACACACACACAAATATAACACACAAATATAACAATTGGATATAAAAGGCAAACTAATAAAAGTGCAAATGGAACCTAATTTAAGCTTTTAGGGTAGTAAATGCATTCATAAAATTCTGTATATGCTTTTATTTATTATGATGCTTTGATTTTGGCAGTACTAGGGGGTTTATCTCAGGTCCTTATGCTTGCAAGGCTGCCATACCATCACCAACCCATAATTACAGCATTGTTTTTTGCTGGATAGTTTTAGGATACGATCTCATTTTCTGCAAAGGATGCACCTGAGCTGCCATCCACCTCCTTCTAAGGTTTCTGTAATCTCTAGTATCATAGGCACACTACTGTGTCTAGCATCCCTTCTGGAGACAAAGTCTCTGAACAGCTTATCTCTGGGTTGGCTTAGCACTGAGATGCTCCCAATGTCAGCATCTACGTAGATTGAAATGAGAGGTGCACATCTTCCTGTATAGTTGTAGTTCAATCCTCCAATCTTTAGCTTCCCAATTAGCGAGAATTACAAACATGACCCACCAACACATGAATTATAAGCATTTTTTTGCCAGTCCTGGGGCTTGAAGTCAGGGCCTGGGCACTATCCCTGAGCTTCTTTTTGCTCAAGAGTAGCACTCTACCACTTGAGCCACAGAGCCACTTCCAGCTTTTTCTGTGTATGTAGTACTGAGGAATCAAACCCAGGGCTTCATGTATGCTAAACAAGCCACATTCTCAGCCCCAGCATTTAAAAATATTTAGATTATCTTCATTTGTTTTCATTGTATATCTTTCTTTCTTGTTTCCCTTGTAATATTACTTTGGTTCAAAGGAAGGTTTTACCAGTATGCTGTAACTTACACAAGCCACACATCAGACAGAATCTGATGAAAATCAGAATTGATGAATGGTGCAGGACACAAAAGGACCTGAGAGAAGTTTATTTGAATATTCTTATGAAAGCTTATTTTTCTTCTTGAAACTTAATTTTCCCTATAGTAAATTCCTTTGAAAAAGAGCAAAAGCAAGGTCATTCCTCACTAATGAATATTATAGCAAAAAAAGGAAGTTACTTTAATATTCACACTAGAAAACCTGTTAAATAAAGGAGTATAATCTATCACTTAGTATGTTTAAATGTTTTGACATACTAATACATGTATTACTTTAATTATAAATTAATATGTAATATGTAAATTATAAAGTAATAATATATAATTATAAATATATATTAATTACTTAAAGTAATTAATAAAAGTAATAATTAATAAAAGTAATTAAAGTAATTACTTAAAGTAATTAATTACTTGTTACTTAAATTAACACTTAATTAATTAAGTAATTAATTACTTAATTACTTAAAGACAAGTGTTATATCTCTAAGAACCATAGGAATGACAGTGGCAAAAACATTATAAACTGAGAAGTTCAAAATTGATAAAGGCCAAAGTAATATTAATACAAGGACAAAGTAAAGGAGGGAGGGTAGAGAAAGGAAAAGAAGAATCAAGGTTAAATGAAAGAAAAATATAAAAGGAAAAGAAAAAAGGAAGACTAAAGAGAGACTAAAAGACAAACGTAACTATAATACATAAATACATAAGTAGAATTCAATAAGGATAAGAAGGTTAATAAAAATTAAAACAAAATATGTTTAAAATAAAATAGTTAAAAAATACTAAAATATACTTAAAAGTAACAAGAAAGAAGATCAGGAGGAGGAGGAGTAGAAGAAAAAAAAAGAAAGGAATTGCTAAAAAGTCCTTTCTGGATTTCCTGATTGGAATGTACCAAGTCTCAGGGAGGGAGCAGTGGGCCATTTCTGGGGGCTACATTAAGTCCCCAATGAGTTTCTCTTGTTCCTACATGTTGGTGCCTATGTAAGCTAAGAGCTGGCCTGCTCAGTGGTATATTGGGCTCTGTGAATTAGGGGCTGCTGCTTGCCTCCAATGAGCTTTGTCACCTGTGAGCTAGACAGACTCATTTTTTATTCCAGAGATGCTGAATTTGTGTTCCCCTGAGTAGCTAATGTCACTCTGTTTGGCAGAGAGGGAGAACCCCTCCCCCCTAGTGCATCAGAGAGTTGAATAATGATGTCTGCAATGGAAGGGGTGACCGGAGAACACTGGGCACACTGCCTGCTGATCTGAGTGCCTTCAGACCCCATCCAGTAGTATTCTGTCTTGTGGAAGGAATGAGACTACAGAGATTGAGCCATCTTCTAGGAACTCAGAGCTTTCAGTCCACCCAGGCAGAAAACTACACACACAGGCAGACAGGCAGCTCTGGAAGTAAAATAATCACCAGCCATAGGCTCCAAGCTCTAATGCTCATGGCACTATTCTGCTGGTATAGGGGATTGCTCTTTGGCACAGAGAGAGCTCCCATCACTACCATCACCTACAACCTAAGTTCCTTGATGCTTGAGCCTCGTGGCAGATCCACATTCAATCCTTATCCTCTCCATGCTTGCCTTTTGTGGGCACCTCTCACCTAGTCATCATATAGGTTGTTCTTTGGTTGCCTGGTTGTTCTTGTGCCTTGATTTTAGGTCCCCTGCCTGTCTATAGCATTTGAAGAGACAAGGAGTAATGGAGTGGATTTCTTCTCTGATGGTAGTTTTCCATGAATCAAATTTTGGCACTGGATTTAAGTACTTGTAAGAACAGTATGTTCCTCCCGCATCTGGGACTGCCACACTGCTACCACTAGGGCTGCCCATAGCTCCAGTTCTTTTTTTGTGTGTATGGCGATTTCAGCTTCCCTTTCCCATTGATGAGCCAGGTTAGAGCTTCAGACTCTTTCCCATTTTTCTCTGCAACACCCATGCTTTTCAACTGTTCAGTCACCTTTCCTAATTCTCAGTGGTACCCCGACCCTTCCAGAATGCAGAAACTTCTGATCTACCATTTTTCCCTAGAATTGCTGTGAGTTATCTCCATCAACATATATATATATATACATATACGTTAGACAAAACATATAACATATGTTATATTCTAACATTGTTATATTCAACATTCTAACGTGTGTGTGTGTGTGTGTGTGTGTGTGTGTGTGTTAGAAAAGCTTTCCTCTAGGGGCTGGGAATATGGCCTAGTGATAGAGTGCTTGCCTTGGAAAGCTTTCCTTTATTGTCCTCTTCCACGCCATTCTTTTTCTGTTTCAAAATAGACTTAACTAGTTGATTTCCTTGGCCTTTGTTTATAAATTTTAGAATAATATCTGTATCTACAGAAAAATTGCCAGGGTTTTAGTTTCTGTTATATTGTTTGTATATCAAATTGATGAAAATTAGCATCTTTCTAGGATCTCTTTCCTTAGCTTTTTTTTTTTTTTTGGGGGGGGGGGTCAGTCCTAGACCTTGGACTCAGGGCCTGAGCACTGTTCCTGGCTTCTTTTTGCTCAAGGTTAGCACTCTGCCACTGGAGCCACAGCACCACTTCTGGCCTTTTCTATATATATGGTGCTGAGGAATCAAACCCAGGGCTTCATGTATACAAGGCAAGCACTCTTGCCACTAGGCCATATCCCCAGCCCCTCCTTAGTTTTTTTTAAAAAGAGAAAGCAGACTACTGTCATTCTTTAGTCACAAAGTCTTTACTTGGTCAGCCTTCTTTCTACCTTTCCAAGTCTGTTTAGGTTCCTTTTAGATATAATAATTCAGTTTTAAGTTGCTGTTAATAGGATAATTAGGGAAATTCCATCTACTCTACCTTTCTGGGAGTAGAAGTTTAATTTCAGTTATTTTAGATCCAATTATCTCTGCCCTACCATAGAAAATAATACCAAAGTGTATAATTAAGAGAAAATGCAACATACATTGTTATTGTTTAAGAACTTTTCATGAAACAAGAAAGACTTGAGATCCCATCCAAAGAATTAATGTCATCCTATAAGCCTTCTAGTTCTTCAGAGATTATCTAACAAAAGCTCAAAAGAATGAGAATGCTTTTAACATTATCATGTGCCCAACACTATTTTTAGTGGTTTTCATAGAACTAATGTTCTTAATAATCAAATGGAATAAACATTGCAATCATACTGATTTTTACAAATGAGAAGACTGAGACTTAGAGACTTGACATCAATAAGCCAGTTCTTGAACATACACTAATTCTTTCTCAAAAAACAAAATAATGAACTGAATCTTTCTGCCATACTAATGTATTCCTCTTGCAACCAGGAAAAAGCTTGTAGAAGGAATCTTCAGCTATTTTCTGCCTAATTCAGACCCAAACTAAACTATTACTAACTGAAATTTTATAAACGTGAGCGTGTAGAAATATTGAAAGCAGAAACTTCAAAGTCAGAGAGTCATCAAACAAGAAATGAACCATATATTTGATACAGGACCACTTGCCTTCATGTTCCTCAGTTTCTCTGTGGGAGTGTGATGTGTGGAAACAGATTCTGTTCTTTAATTGAGTGTGAGTAAGATATGCCAGCATTATGAATCACAAGACAATGAAATACTTCATGTGGCTTTAAAGCTCTTGAGCCTAAGGGAAAAATACATTCCTCGCCAATGAAGTATTAAGAGGTTGTGTATCAATTTCTACCTTTTCAAGTAATATAAAAGCACTTTTCCTATCAGCATTGTTGTCATTTCCATTAATCAAATGCATAGTAATGATCTCATCCTTGTATTCATTCTCTTTTTTTTCTCTTTGAATGTATACATGCCTAGGAATGTCTTTCTATACAAATGTGTCTCAAAATTATTTGAAAACTCCCTCTGTACTGTTCTTTTATTCTCCTATCTACTTATATTTTTGAAAATTTCTAAGAGAGTAGATATTAAGTGTTATCTATAACATTTGATAAGTATATAAGGTAACATATAATAGGCTTGAGTTATTTACTTATATATCAAAACAAAATGATTTACAGGAAAAATATATAATTTTATTTTAAAATTTAAACTCTTGAAAATAACGAGAAAAACAATTCACATTTTTAAATTCTTTTTTTGTTGTTGTTGGTGGTGGTGGTGGTGGCACTTGAACGCAGGCCCAGGCACTGTCCCTGAGCCTCTTTGTACTCAAGGCTAGTTCTCTACCACTTAAGCCACAGTGCCACTTCCAGTTTTTGAGTGGTTAATTGGAGATAAGAGGCTTATGTGAACTTTTTAGCCTGGGCTGTCTTCGAACCCCAATCCTCAAACCTCAGCCTCCTGAGTCACTAGAATTACAGGTGTGAGCCACTGTACCTGGCAAGAGAAACAATTATATCTTAAGCAATATGTTCTGTAGCCTGTGGCTCACACTGATACTGGTTCTTGTGAAGTCCTTCAGTGCACTAACATGCCATGAACATGAGTTTTAATTTTAAAAATACTTTCCCTCTGTTTCACATTCTTTATTGTCATTAGGTTGAACTTTATGAAATTGCTCATTTTCAGCCATTTTTGATAACACAATGCAAATTTTATATTTTAATGTAACATAGATATATTTTCTTACCTTTCCCTTGACTTTTTGAATAGGTTGGTCTCTCTCTCTCTCTCTCTCTCTCTCTCTCTTTCTCTCTCTCATATCACATGTAACTAGGAATACTGTCACACAAAAGAAAGATGGTCCTACACTTTTCTTCTAAGGCAAGCTTATTGATTTTCTGATCTGCTACATATTCAACATCACTTTGCATGTACAACATTGCTGTTACACTTACATTGTGTTATCATAGGCCACATGGGAGGCAATCATGATTTTAATGACTCGTTATGATTTTCTCATAATTTACCCAGGTTTGGAAGAATCAAGCTCAAGGCAAAAGCATATTTGGAAAAAATTTTAACTATGTTTTTTTTTCTTTCAACATTTTAAAAACAGCATAAGGCATTGGTATTCTGTGAGGCTTTAAGGTATAGGAAGAAGCCAAATGGGGGGAAAAGTCATCATCTTGGCTTTAGAATAACTTAATAGTTGACACACTTAGTTATTAAGCTTTCTCTAGACTTTACTTATTCCTGACCATGTGTTTTTGTTTTTTGTTGTTGTTTTGTTTTGCCAGTCCTAGGCCTTGGACTCAGGGCCTGAGCACTGTCCCTGGCTTCTTTTTGCTCGAGGCTAGCACTCTACCACTTGAGCCACAGCGCCACTTCTGGCCTTTTCTATATATGTGGTGCTGAGGAATCGAACCTAAGGCAAGCAAGCACTCTTGCAACTAGGCCATATTCCCAGCCCTTTGACCATGTGCTTTTTTTTAATTAATTAATTAATTTATTTATTTATTTATTTATTTATTTTGCCAGTCCTGGGCCTTGGACTCAGGGCCTGAGCACTGTCCCTGGCTTCTTCTCACTCAAGGCTAGCACTCTGCCACCTGAGCCACAGCGCCCCTTCTGGCCGTTTTCCATATATGTGGTGCTGGGGAATCCAACCGAGAGTTTCATGTGTTGGAGGCAAGCACTCTTGCCACTAGGCCATATTCCCAGCCTGACCATGTGCTTTTAAGGGAAAGTTATGAAGAGAAATCTGACAAGCATTACTATATTGTTGACTATCTTTGTAAATGATCAGTTATGAGTTTTTTTTAATATGGTGTTGACTGTTCACAAAATAATTTCCAGTGATAAAAACCATATAGATCAACTCACCACTTTTAAACCTAGATTCTTTTTGTTGAGTGTGAAAGGAACCAACAAAGTAAAAATACCCCAAGTTCCAAGATCAGTCAGGTTGTTTCGTCTCACAAACCTGGGCTCCACGAATACCACAGGCACAGAGGATCCCTTGATGGAGCTTCCTTCCTGCTTTGGGACTTCACACCACAGCAGTAGACTTTAAATTGAGGGCTGAGGAAGGTGACAGAGGTGAAACCTTTTCTTGGGCCCTGACTTGCTCTTCCATGTTGAATGTGATGTAAACTTTATAACTTTGAGATCTCACAATGTTTATTAAGGGTGTTTCTTTTTCGCAACATTTACTTATTCACTTGGCAAACATTTGCTAAGCACCTGTTTGGGTGCCAGGCCCACTGCTACGTATTGAAGACATAGCATGGTATGGAATATGTTCACTGGCCTTGAAAGACTCAAATGAGAAAGTGGAAGCAATTGACAAAGGGTACATTACACAGAAAGAAACATGTAGATCCTTTGAGAGTGAACATAGCCATCACAGAAATGTTCCTGAGGAGGAGGTATTTGAGCTGATTCTTGAAAGATAAGCAGATATTTTCAAGGTTAGAAAGGTAGAAGGAAAATCACTCAGAGAAAGAGAGAATATAAATTGTACATACTACTCTGTCTTTTCAAACCTACTTGAAAAGAGGATAAAAACAGCACTATAGAGTCTGTTTGGGTTATGAAAAAGAGATTAGACTTTACCCTGGAGCAAACTAGAGAAAAGTATTTTAATCTAGTAGTATAATCATCAGATTTACATTTTGGAATCTCTTTCTACTTCTACTGTAGAGAATGACTTGTGTTTAATGGTATTATCTTGAGTCAGATGAGAATTTTCCAAAATATAAAACAAGGCAGGCAACCTTGAGTAGGAGAAATGAGGGAGATGGTTTTTGTTTGTTTTATGCAGGGAATTAAACTCCAGACCTTGTACTTGCTAAGCATGTGGGCTCTACCACTGAGCTACATCCCATACCAGAACTCTGCATTTTTAATAAGATCCTCAGATGATTTAAATGCACATGTGTGTGTGTGTGTGTGTGTGTGTGTGTGTGTGTGTGTGTGATATGCACTGGACCTGGGGCTTAAATTTAGGGCTTGGGCACTGTCACTGAGCTTTTTTTAAATCAAGGCTAGTACTCTGCTGCTTGAGCCACAGCTTCAAAGCTAAATTCTTTACTAAGAAGAATTTCTACAAGTGAAAAATGAAAACAAGCAAACAATACAAGTTGTATAAAACACACACATACACATGCACAGCAAAGGACAAGAGCAGAGACATTTTTCTTGAAAACAGAAAAAATAAAAATGGCCTTTAAATGCTGAAAAGACAGTTTCCATGACAAAAAGAAATGCAGGTTCCATAATCCAGTGAGATTTCATGTATTACTCACCTGCATACATCTTGAGCACACACAGTGTTGGTGGGGATCTGACACCATCATGCATTGTGGATAGAAGTAAAATTACTTCTTTAGAGAGTTATTGACAATACTGTTAAAGTTAAAACTCTCCTGAAATGGCAATTCCATTTAACATAGGCATTTACTCTTAAAAGTGTCAAATAACTATGCCCAGGAATTGTATACAGTAAAATATCAGAAACAATGCATGTGCACATCCGAAACGGCCTGACTAAACAAATGGTGACATACTCACCTGATAGAGTGTTACGGGACCAATAAGGGAGCAAGTCTCCATATTTCTGTCTCTGTCTCTGTCTGGCTGTCTTTATTTCTCCTTCTCTCTCCAACCCTTAGATTCCTATAGCTGCTCCTCAACTTCTGGTCCATTTTTTCCATTTGACTTCTAACTTGGTTTTGGTGTGACTTACCTGCACTCTCTCTGGTAAAATGTAAGCTATACAAAGGCAGATATGTTGTATGTTTGGTGTACTGCAGTGGCACAGGGAAGGCAATGAATAAAAAGTTACCAAATAAATGAGTAAAGGAATGAATTAAAACAGAGAGAGATCCCAAATATAGAGTGAATAAATCAAGACCTACTGTGTTCTCCATGTAAAAACTGTGTATGAAGTTTTACATGCATAATACTTATCTCTACACATGTATGCATGTGTATATGTGTGAACCTGTGTAAGTGCATGCTTACTTGTTCAGCGACTTTCTGGGAGGATATACAGCAAGTTCATCCAGGGGGTTTTCTCAAGGACCAAATAAGCAGAGCATGATAGCTAGCCACCAGCACTGGGATTTTTCTCCCTTTGCCGTAATCATGCTTGTATATTGTGTTAAATATGTGCTTTATGTTTTTAAAACTAATATTTGAATCACTGATTCAAGGAATGAATAGAGAATTAGTAGAAAAGAGACAGAATTAATAGAAGAAGAGGAGGCGTTGTCTCTGAGAATTTAAATTGCCTCATCCCTGAGCTTGTTCTTCCCCACTCTCCCATTCTTTTCTTCTCCTCCCAGGGGCACTGTCTTCCCCATTCTTTGCAGTCTCCAAATTTCTGAGCCTTTGCACACAAGTGAAGTAAGTGGAATTCACTTTCCTATCTCATCTACTTGAACAATCTCTTCCTTCTTGGTGAAACCGTCTTTTTCCCTCATTCTGTGCCTCCCACAGTAATTTGTTCATATTTCTGTTTAGAGCCGAATCCCATCTTTTGTTATGTCATTATTTATTCTTTATGTAGTTTTGTTTGTATATTTGTTTACACACCTGCAAGCTCCTTGCAGTTGGAGCTATCGCTCATCTCTGTGATCTCTTTACTAGGCAGTAACTTGTGTTGAACAAAAATTACAGAACATTACTCCTTTAGACTTCTCTTTCACATTAAAAATCAGATCAAATCAAAATGTTGTCACTCGCAGTAAATGTCACATCACCAAACTGAAGCTTTAAGGATCTCTCTACAGACCAGTTTTTCCTGGAGATAGAAGATTCTAGTGTAGCCAAGTCAGTATAAGGAAGTTCCCTCTGCTTTAATCTTTACAAAAAAGTAACCCAATGCTAACCAATACAGGGATTTTTGTTTTTCCTCTTCTCTGTTGTTCTATTTTCTTATCCTCATATTACCCATGGTTCTGCTGTTGCTCAGGGGGAATTCCATTCTGTGAAGTTTAAAATGGAAATTACTCTTAATCATGAATTGCAAATAAAAGCCAACCAGATCTATAACAAAACTTGTTTAATATTTTCTTTTCACTCTTGAATAGAACAAGCCTGATACACAGTACGTACATCCTCCAAATGTTCCTTCGGTGAAGGACTAAGTTTTTTTTCTAATGTTATATATAATAAATATATACTATATGTACTTTAAAATTAGGAGAATAAGGGAACAGATGATACTGTACAAAAGTAAATGTACTTATTACCTGACTTGTGTAAATGTAACCCCTCTGTATATCACCTCTATAATAACAATAAAGTAAATTAAAACAACAACAAAAAGACAGTAATTCACTTGAAAAAAAGTTACAAGTGTGGATCTTCAACTAAACTTAAAGCTTTAACACCAATTCTTGGCATATAAAACAAGATACATTTTAAAAAATTCTCAGTATGAAAAAAATAAAATAAAAGTAGGAGAATTTTCTTTGATGTGAGAAAAGGTCTAGAGTGGTCTTCGAAAAAATTAGTCAGGCCAGGCACCAGTGTTTCACACCTGTAATCCTAGCTCCTTGGGAGACTGACATCTGAGGATTGTGGTTCAAAGCCAACTAGGAAAGGGAAAGTCTGTGAGACTCTTGTTATACAGGAATTGGATGGCAAGATACAGAGAAGCCACATTTTGAGAGGTTGAATCTGAAGTCTTTATTAGAAAGCTGGCAACTGCCAGTGGACTTATGTCCCCCCCAAAACTTGCAGCTTCAAATGCACTTAACACTGTTAGGAAACTAAGCCACATGGGTAGTACAGAAAGAACAGAAAAACAGCCTCAATAAACAGGATCGATGGAGTTGAAGAGGGATGCCAGGGTGATGTGAGGAGAGTTGGTAGACAGGAGGCATGGCCCAATGGTAGCTGAGGTGATGGGGCCTAAATAGGGTCATTGTCAGGGAGCAGGGACATAGAGAGCTTGAGAGTTCAAAGGGTCTTGTGAGTTCATAGTATATTTCTGGCAGGTCCAGGAACCTGTTGTCCAAGTCCCTGCCCCATCTGTTTCTGGGCATTTAGGTGCATGACTATCACCTGGGGTGGGGGTGGGGTGGGAGTGGGGGAATGAATTTCACCTCTAAGAGTCTTTTGTAAAATCCCACTCATCCACCAAGATGTTAAGATGGCACCAGTTAGACCCAACATCCATATTCACTCTCATCTCCAGTTTAGCCACCGAAAAGCCAGAAGTAGAGCTTTTAGCAGAAAAACTCAGGGAGAGCACTCAGGCCCTGAGTTCAACCCCCAGGACTGGCATTAAATTTTTATAAAAAGAAAAAAGAAAAGAAAATCTAGTCATTAGGCTACTGAAAATTATAGTAGCATGCTCATCAATAAAATTGTCCTGGGAGAATCAAACTTTTTCAAAGTTTAAATAAATTGATTTCTAATAGATATGTAAAGTCACTTGAATGAGATCTAACCAACATACATGATCATAACCAGACTGAAATCACAAACATGAATAAGGAGTGAACACACCCATCAGTAGTAGGATTACTCAGCTTCTTTAGCAAACAAAGTTGTATTGCAAAGGTTCTGGGACAGCCATTCTGTTCCATCCTGTTCTTTGGCAGGATTCTTATTATTTGTAGAAAGGTGTGTCTTAGGCTTACCTAGCTGAGGCCTATAAGCATTATGTTCATTTCATTCTTCCCATCCCTGTTCTATTTCCATATATACTAGGTAAACTTCTCATTCCTGCTTAGGTCTGCCATCTTGGAAATTACATGCTCATCATAATGACTTCAATGGTCCTATTTTTCTGATCTTATATTTTTTCATATAAATCAGTGACATATTCAGGTCTTCTACATCATGAAAATAGGCTATATTAATGAGATGTGTTCCAAAGACACTTTTGATATTGACAAGGCTGCACAAGGCTGAGGATCATGATGGTACATGTAATCAAGGAATCATTTCCTAACCCACTGTCCTGGCGTTTCAACCAAAGCCCTGGGAGACAATGAGCTGCTTTCCTCTAAATGTAGAGCAGCCATCCTGACCATTGTCAGTTGAAAGGTACTTACCCATAAAGCTCCTGATATATTCCAGGCACTGTGGTGCAGACAGAGAAAGATTCCTTAGGAAGTCAAAATTACCTGATTTGTCTGTGATTCTTAGTATTTGATTATGATACTATAAAATTTTGATGAAATTCAAACAGATCTTCATCAAAAAATGTACAGGAGTTGAAATGTTAGCATTCTACTGAGTTTCTTGAATTGAAAATTAATTTCTTTGGTGTATAAGCTAAGGATAGGCTGTCAATCAGGTAAATATATGCTGAAATATTTGGCATTATCATGTACTAGCTGGGAAACAGCAGACAGGTGGTATTTAATCTCTCTTTGTCTATTTTCCGCCTCTATGGAAGGAAAGTAATATTGATGCTCATTTCCTAGAACATAATGCATTCAATTAGGGTACAGTAAATGAAGTGGACAGCATGGTAATAAACAATAATTCCTTGCTTTATTAATGAAGCTGAATTGTATCTACTAGGAACCTATATTATATTTAAATATGTCAATGAAATAAAAGCCAGCTTTTTATTTTGCTCAATAGCAGTGAAAGACTGCTTTTGATTTGAAAAGGTTGTTATCTGTGTTATCCAGATGAGTTCATATTTTTTACTTACAAAAACCAGAAAAATACCGATACACATGTCAGCATTCTTACCATCACTATTGTACATCTATGAAATCATTTTTGGTAAGATATATAGCTTTGAAGGCTTTTTGTAAGACAAAAAGGATGGCAAATTCACGTTTGATTTTAAATTCGCGTAAGCAGAAGTAACATTGAAAAGAATCCAGTGATTCTTAGATAGTGAAGGCTTCTGCTTATAGGACTTTCAGGCCATAGAAAGTTCTTTATATAAGTAATTTTATATTTCACCTCCACTGTTTGAAATGATGGCCAAGCTCTACAAGTTGGTGTGGTTCCTTCCCTTCTCTTTTTCTTCTTTCTTTTCTCTCTCTCTCTCTCTCTCCCTCTTCCCTTCCTTCTTTCTTTCCTTCTTTTTCTTTTTCTTTCCCTTTCTCTTTCCTTTTCTCCTTTTCTTCTAGCTTCCTTCCTTCTTCCTTCCTTCCTTCCTTCCTTCCTTCTTTCCTTCCTTCCTTCCTTCCTTCCTCTCTCTCTTTCTCTCTCTCTCTCTCTCTCTCTCTCTCTCTCTCTCTCTTCCCAGATACTGGGCTTAAACTGGAGCCTGAGTGTTGTCTCTTAATGCTCAAGACAGGCATTCCCACCACTTGAACCACAGCTCCACTTCTGGTTTTCTGCTGGTTAATTGGAGAGAAAAGTCTCACAGACTTTTCTGCTTAGGCTGGCTTCAAGCTATGATCCTCAGATCTCAGCTTCCTGAGTTGTTAGATTACAGGCAGGAGCACTGAGACCACTGATAGTGGGGTTTCTTTCACCAGCATCCACAATCATCTTTGTAGTATCTTGGATCAAAAGAGTCACCCTATTCTTGTGATCCAAACCATAAATGAGCTCCCTAATTATTTCCAGCAGTTGCCTCTAACCCATAAAGTTCACTGACAAACTTTAAAACTTATTCCTTGGAAATTTGGTGAACTCTGTGATAGAGAAAAAAAAAGGCTTTTTTTTTTTTTTTTTTTAAGCTGAGGTCATAACTGAGCCCTGATAAAGTTGATGACTTTCGCAGCAGCAGACAAGACTCCTTTCAGAACTGCTGGCACAGCTGAATTTCTGTTGATGGAGCCAGCCATGAGTCACAGCAGTGTGGAGCATCCTCAGCAAAGTAGCCAAACCAGGTGAGTTTGTGAGCTGTGCAGTGCTCCATCTGGGTAGACAACATCTACAAAAAGCTTTCCATCACAAAGATGCCTTTCCACCAGTGACAAAATGACCATGGTTTGTCAAAATTCAAATGGGGTTTAGGAAAACTGGAATACTTCTGAATATGGAAATGAAGAATGATTGTGAAAAGCTGACTAAAAGGAAAGGCATCAGCAGTTTTATGCTATCATCTGTTGGTGCAAGTAAAGAGCTTTAGGAGCCAATTTAGCGATCTATTTCCAGATATTAAATGAAAGATTAGTGCAATTAGAAGAAAGATGAATGATTCTAAAGGAGATGGTGCCTTTTGAAATTTTCCTGGCTTCAGTTTGCTTCTTGTTGCTCCAAGGTACAAACCCATTTCAAGTATTTCCAAGGAACATAGCTTTCTGGAGTTCTCTACAACTATGTGTAGGGGGGTGGCAGGGTTTGCTCGTCAAAAAATATAGGGAGAGTGAGGCGCTAGTGGCTCACACCTGTAACCCTACTCAGGAGGCTACTCAGGAGGCTGAGATTTGAGGATCATGGTCCAGTGCCAGCCTGGGCAGGAAAGTCCGTGAGATTCTTATCTCCAATTAGCAACCAGGAAATCAGAGTGGGACTGAGACTCAATGTGGTAGAGCTCTAGCCTTGAGCAAAAGACTTAAAGACAGTTCCCAGGTCCTGAGTTTAAACCCTACAATCAACAACAACAAAATCTATCTATCTACCTATCTATCTATAGAGATTTATATATAAATTATATTTAAATAAAATATTACACACACATACACATAAGGTGAGACAAATCCAATATTTTTAGAGTTGCAGTCTGTGTGTGTGTGTGTGTGTGTGTGTGTGTGTGTGTGTGTGTGTTTGTCTTCATGCATGCATGCCAGTACTAGGGTTTGCACTCAGGGTCTAATAATGGTACCCCAAAGCACTAAGCAGCTTTGTCACTATGATGTTCCTACTTGATACCCACATGGTTGCTGCACACTGATGTTGGAAGCTTTCTAAGATATTCTGATCTGCAGAATATCCCATTGTGGCTCCACCCCTACAGCTCCACAAGGCATCACTCCATCAGTTGTGCCTTGAAGGGGTTCCAACTCAGCAGCAAACTTCTGCCTGGTTGCCATGACCCCATTACTTTTGCATTTGCATACCTACAAAGAAAGTACCATATAGATGCTAAAAAGCTCTATGAATATGAGGTACAACTGGGCCTTCTTGAATCACAGTGGCTATCATGGACTCCATCAGAGGCTAAATACAGGGAAAAAAGTTATAAGGCAGTAATAGGTCTGCTTAGAGTTTGAGAAGATCATTCTGGTTGTTTGTGAGGATTTCAATGGCTGGTCATAGGATGATGCAATAGATTTATGGGGTAAGGGAAAACAGATGAATTAAAGAAACTTTCAAAGTTTTACTTGAGACAATGTTATCAAAAGGGGTAGAGATGAGAGAAGAATCAGGTGGAGCAGATGGAGAAGTAGATGAGAGAGCTTTGTTTGGCTATATTCATTTAGAGATAGCAACATGGAGTTATCAAGTGGCAAAATGGGATATGAAAGTCTGGAATGTACAGAGGAAAAGGTCACTTTGAGACACACATTTGGCAGTGGTTTCTAAAACCATGGAATTCCATGGAATCATCTAGGGAGAGTGCCGCCTGAGAAAAAAGAGGGACAACTATGTCCTAAGATGACCTTAGTCTTTAGAGATTAATTCATAGAAGAGAAATGGGTAAAGAAGGCTAAGAAGGAGTATCCAACAAGGATGGCAGGCAAAAAGAAAATGTTCCTGTTGATTACTAGGAAGTAGAAGAACCAAAATATAAAGATTTAAGACTTCATTATTTGTTCCAAATAATGTGAAGTACCTAAGTAGGATTAAAAAAGAAGATATAAGCACTGCATTTATCAACATAAGTAGAATGGTGAGGACCAAAGAACATTTGGAAATCTTGAGGGGAAGAATGGGAAGAATGGAAAGTAGAAATACTTACTAAAGCATAATTCATCCAAGAACTTCAACAGCGAAATAGAATTCTGACTAGATTAGAACCAAGGGAAGTTTATTTCTTTATGAGAGTATTGCAGACAGATGGTGACCGCCCAAAGTCTTCAGGTTCTAACTTCTATAGAACTTGTGAACATGGCAAGTGGAGATTAAGATTAATAATTGACTGGTCTTAAAATAAGGAGATTAATTTGGATTATCCAAGTGGGCCCAAGGATCCTCAAATGTAAAGCAGGGAGAAAATAGAGAAAAACATACTGAGAAATGACTATGGAGGAAAGGAACAGAGAGATGCACCTTTGTCTACTTTGAAGATGAATGAAGAGGATCACAATCCAGGGAATGGGGGTAGACCCTAGATATGGAAAAGTAAAAAAGAAAAAAAAAGATTCAAAATGAAGCTTTTTCTGGCCTTTGCATTTTAGCTCAGTGAGTCTAGTGTGGGAGACTTATATAAAACTATAAAATGGCGGTTGGGAATATGGCCTAGTGGCAAAAGTGCTTGCCTCGTATACATGAAGCCCTGGGTTCAATTCCGCAGCACCATGTATATAGAAAATGGCCAGAAGTGGCACTGTGGCTCAAGTGGTAGAGTGCTAGCCTTGAGCAAAAAGAAGCCAAGGACAGTGCTCTGGGCCCTGAGTCCAAGGCCCAGGACTGGCAGAGAAAAGGAAAAAAGTCTCATGGGGACTTAAAAAAAAAACACAAAAAACTATAAAATGATAAAGTCATCATGTGCTAAATATAGAAAAATTGTCACACATTTAAAAGGAAACTAGAAGATTTCATCATAAAGTGGTGTTGGATCTTAGCAAATGCTTTTTCTGCATCTATGGAGATGACCATGTGGTTCTTGTCCTTGCCTAGTGATGCATTGATTTACATTAATTAACTTGCCTGTGTTGAGCCAGTTTTGCATCCTTGGAATGAATCCTATTTGGTCATAGTGGTTTTAGTGAGTTGTTGAAGTTAGTTGGCTAGAATCTGAGAAGTTTTGCATCAATCTTCATCAAATAAATGGGTCTATACTTTTCTTTCTTTGGCGAATCCCTGGGATGAGGGCTATGCTGGCTTCACAGAAGGAGTTTGGTAGTGAACTTTCAATTTCATTGAAGAGTTTGAGGAGTATTGGAGTGAGTTCTCCTTTGAAGGCCTTATAGAATTTGGCTGTGAATCCATGTGGTCCTGGGCTTTTCTTAGATAGAAGGTCTCTTCTTGCTGCTTCTATTTGAACTTGATATGGGTCTATTTAGTTAGTCTAAATCTTCTTGGTTTAGTTTGAGTATATCAACATTTGCTAGAAAGTCTTCCATTTCTTCCAGATTCTCAAATTTGTTAGCATTTAACTAGAATATGTCTATGATATTCATAGCAGAGGATCACAATAGCCCAATTACTAGGTGCATATGACCATATATAATGAAACATATCAGAATAAACCCCAAGAATTGCAAACAAGAGGTTTTTATTATGTACTGTTTGCAGTTCTTTCTTTTTTTTTTTTTTTAAGTTTTTTGCAGTGTTTCTTTTGTATACTAGTTTATCTTATATGTGGAGAGGAAAGGAAATCACCGAAACAGCAAGACAAAGGATGAATTAATCCAACAATGATACTCACTAGACACTACGTTGGAAATGAACTTTACAACTTGGGGGAGAATGGAGTGAAGTGGGGAGTAGGAGAAAATGAGGGAGAGGTAACAGCATTCAAAAAGAAATGTATTCATTATCTTCCTTATGTAATTATTTCCCCGTTCATCACCTTTACAATAGACAATAATTTATTTTCAAAAAGAAAATGAATACAGAGATAATCACTCTAGCTTATTTTTATGTTGAAGGGAATGATTTAATAGAGAAGGGGAAATTGGCTTTATATGATAAATGTTATGGTTTAGATACAAACCGCCTTCCCAAAGGCTCAGTGTTGAAAATTCAACCTCCAGGTAGTGGATCCAAGGATTAGAGGTGATGTATATAACTGTAGAAGCAAAACCCTTGAAAGGGGGGAGGCACTGATGGTCTTTGAGTGAGGCTGACCACATTTTTTTTCCATTTGTCAAGGGGCTTGAACTCAGGGCCTGGGCACTGTTCCTAAACTCTTTTGCTCAAGGCTAGCACTTTACCACTCTGAGCCACTTCTGTTTTTTGAGTGGTAATTGGAAATAAGAGTATCACTGGGACTTTTCTGACTGAGCTGGCTTTAAACCATGATCCTCAGATCTCAGCTCCTGTGTAGCCACGGGCGCCTGGCAGGCTGAGAGCTTTTTAGTAAAACACAGGAAGTCCAAGTTTAAGTGAAGTATGAAGGCAAATTCAACAATTGAGAATAAGGTTGGAATAAGGAGGTGATGGAGTTGAAAACACCAACATGACCTAGTCCTTTTTGAGCATAGGAGAGCAGTCATACTAGGATTATGGAACCGCCAGACAGAATGGACTACCATGGTTATGCCTTCAATCATATCGTTGCTGGTTTTAATCTCATTTAACTGAGCAGGTGCACACAGAAAGAAGTCTGGTGATAAACTTCAGAACTGAAGCCAAGTGAGAGACATGAAAATAATGCTAGGTTATGAGAAAATCAGTGGATCAACAAGTTAAAAATGTTTGGAATGGGATGCAAGAGTAAGTATGCCGAAGAGGTAGAATGTATTGGTTGAAAAGTAAAATTTCAAGCTGGGTACTGGGGGCTCACACCTGTAATCTTAGGTACTCAGGAGACAAGATCTGAGAAACACAGTTCAAAAAAACAGAAGTAGAAGTGCGGCTCAAGTAGTGGAGCACCAGCCTTGAGTGAAAAAAGCCAAAGGAGAGCACACTGCCTTGAGTTTAGGCCCCAGTCCCTTCCTCCCCCCCCCCCCACCCGACACACACACATGCAAAGAGTGTAGAACTAAGATTTTGGAGATGCATTTACAGGTATAATAATGGCAAGACTATAGGAATATATGACTGAAAAATGGTGAAGAAAAAACTGTTATTGGAGTAAGAAGGTCAAGTGCCAGAGCGTCTAGGTGATCAGGTACATTGTGTTTTTTTAATGTCCTCAGCGAGAAATGGCCCTAAGTGGGAGATAATAGGAAGATAGGGATCCAGGTGCTCCTTGGTGTATAAGAATGGCTGGAAACAAGGACATTGCTGACAGGGGTGCCTTCCTCAGTCTGGGGGATAGTCTTTCCATGATCAGATATGTAAAGTAAGAAGAAATTTGTGTTGTTATTGATGTCTAGTCAAAATAGAAGTTTTTCTTAAGAAATTAGGAATATATTATATAATATAACATATAAAATTATGAATGTCCAATACATTGTTTTCTTTTTGATGGCAATAGTGTAGAATGGAGATTATCAGGGTTCTATTTATGCAAACCTGAATATGTTTGTGCTATTAGTGGATACATCTTCATGTAAAGTCACATGTTTTCTGCATAGATCAAGAATGCATAGATCAAACAACAAAATGCATGTAAAGTAGCACTACAGAAATTTAATACATAGTAAGTAAATGAATTTATGAATTTCTAGCTTTTTTACTTAGGGTATTGGTCACTTTGTTTAAGCTTATAATTTTAAAGTATCTTGTTATTGTAAATATTTCTTTTCCTTTTCTCCTCTCCGTCTCCTGCTTTCTACTTCTTCTTCTCCTTCTCCCCTGTTCCTCTTCTCACTTTCAGTATGGCCTCAAACACAATCCTCCTGTCTCTACTTCCAGAGTGCTGGGATTACAGGTATGAGCCACCATATTTGTTCCTATTCTCTTTCTTAAAGAACATCCATCAAATTGTATAAACTTCAGATACTATAAGACCCAGGTCTTCCAACATTAGGCCAAAATCTAGCCTAAGATTACCTGCACACAATTGAAAAAGGAAAAAAAAAATTACTAGTTAAATAAAACATAATTTACTATCCTTTTTATAAAAGGCAGCATGAGAGTTGCATCTATATGAAACAGAGATAAACAACAAGAGAAAACCACAGGAACATTCTGTTTTTAAGTGGCCACATCTTCAAAAAGAAGATAAAACATCTTACCATGGCAATTAGTCTCAGGTTAGGATGTAATTTATTTAAAAGGGAAATAAGATATAGAGGTCTGACTTGGACTGATGGACTATCCAGGAAATATGAAAAGAAGAAAAATGGGGCTTCCTATGAAACAACAGATGAAACAACACATTCCCTATGAAACAACATATTTCCTATGAAACAACGCATTTGTCTATGCCCCCCTCATAACTTGACTGAAACAAAAGTAAAATGATAAACCAGTAACAGCAAATGAAATAGGACATAAGAGCAAAATTTTGGATGATAAAAAATGAAAAGCAGATATAGACTTTAGCAGAGCAGGAAAAGTGAGTTCTAAAGGCTTGCAGGAAAAAAAGTCAATTAAAAAAAAACAGTGTTTTTTCGCTGGGTGCCTTTGACTGGTGCCTATAATCCTAGCTACACAGGAGGTTGAGATCTGAGGATCAGGGTTTGAAGCCAGCTTGGGCAGGAAAATCTGAAAGACTCCAATTAAACACTGAAAAAGCCAGAAGTGGCACTGTGGCTCAAGTGGTAGAGCAGTATTCTTGAGCAAAGGAGCTCAGGGAAAGTACCCAGGCCCAGAGTTCAAGCCCTAGGACTGACAAAAAGAAAACAATGAATAAAAATGTTTCCCCCCACTTCTTGAAGAGGGGTTCAGAGTCTGGAAGCAGAAATATATACCTCTGAAAAAGCATCAAAAATTGGAGTAAAAACCATAAAGCTTGGTTGAAAATTGTCAAAAGAAAACCAATTCTCAAAGGCCATATGTGGCAAGGACTCAGGGCTCAGTTGCAAGCAAGCAGTCTCTGTTGATCCCAGAGGAGGATGGAAAGTTCATATTGTAAGATGTTGAATCAAATGTAGTGAACTTGGACACACCAGCTTTATAAAGCATAGGGATGGATTGGAAATGTACATTGAGTATTGAGACTCCCCAGTCCTTTTTCCCTAGTTGGCACTTGAAAGAGTTGTTAATAGGTAGAAACAAGTTGTCTCAGGGAAATTGATCCAGTCCCAAAGACAAGCTCTGCAGGTGCCGATATATGACTCACAATACCTTCACAAAACGCCTGGTGAAATACCAGTGTTCTCTAAGAGTTAGGCTCTACCTTTTCAGTGAAGACCCTCTGATCAGCTATCAGTTCTTTAATCGTAAATGTGAATAGGCAAAAGACTGATGAGCAAGAAGGCTCTGACATAACAGATGAAGACTGAAACAAAGGAAAGAAGGGAAATATAGAAAAGAAATGCAGTGCAATGTCAGCAGAAGAAAAATAAGAGGGAGGGAAAAGATGCCGGATATGTAACAAAAGAACAAGACAGTGTGGAAAAGGAACGTCTACAGAAAAGAAAATCTTCTCAGAAAAAAGTGTGGCAGAGAGAACAATTCAGTAGAGTTTGGCATAGAAAGTATCTGAAAGCAGAGTGACGTTCCAGAGAGATGGAAAATAGAGAAAAGATTAAAATTTTATTAGAAAATCCTCAATAGTCTACTTTGTAGGAGTTCCAGAAAAAGAGGACGAAGCAATTAACAAAGAAAAGAACTGTCAAAGAAATAGGATGAGGAAATTTCCCAGTTAAATGAAAGATCACAGATTAAAAGAATTCACTGGGCTGGGAATGTGGTTTAGTGGTAGAGTGCTTGCCTAGCATGGATGAAGCCCTGGGTTTGATTCCTCAGTACCACATAAACAGAAAAGGCTGGAAGTGGCACTGTGCCTCAAGTGGTAGAGTGCTAGCTTTGAGTAAAAGAAGCTCAGGGACAGTGCCTAGGTCCTGAGTTCAAGCATCAAGACTGGCAAAAAAAAAAAAAAAAAGATAGAAAAGAAAAAAAGGATTCACTGAAAATCTAACATGGTAATTATTAAAAAGACTGAATCAGAGCACATCTTCAGAATGTGTTGTTAAGAAGACTCAAAAGCTTCCAGAGAGAATACAGAAAAAAAAAAAACATATAATGCAATCAGTCTAACAGCAACTCTGAAAACAAGAAGACAACATATTGATGCCTTCAAAAGTATTAAGAAAAATTGTTTTCAATCTAGAGTTTGGGGCTGGGGATATGGCCTAGTGGCTAGAGTGCCTGCCTCCTATTCATGAGGCCCTGGGTTCAATTCCCCAGCACCACATATACAGAAAATGGCCCGAAGTGGCACTGTGGCTCAAGTGGCAGAGTGCTAGCCTTGTGCAAAAAGAAGCCAGGGACAGTGCTCAGTCCCTGAGTCCTAGCCCCAGGGCTGGCCAAAAAAAAAAATAATAATAATAATATTAATAATAATAAAATAATAAAAAAATAAACTGAAAAAAAAATCTAGAGTTCTATGTCCCAAGAAATATGAAGATAAAAATATTTTACAACATGCAAGATCTCCAAGAATGTGTTATTTGTACCATTTCCAGAATATAATGTGGATGTACTTCTCTAAAATGAGGGCTAAAGGAGAGGAAACTACAGAAGAAAGCTGGGGGGCTAGTGGTTCAAGTCTACAGTCTTTGCTATTCAGGAAGCTCTCATCTGAGGATGACAGTTCAAAGCTTGAGCATGAAAGTTCTTGAGACTCTTTATCTCCAATTAACCACCAACAGTAAGAGTGGGAGCTGTGGCTCATGTTGTAGAGTGCTAGACTCTACAAACTCTGAACAAAAACTCAGGGCCAGAGCCCAGGCCCTGAGTTCAAGCTCGAGTTCTGGAGAAAACACACATACACACATACCGAAGAAATAATAAGAGGTCCGCAAACACACACACACACGATTGTAAAATGTCAGGAAAGCATAATCTCAGAATCACAACAAAATAATAGTATTAAAATCAATCCAGACTATAGCATAGGATTGAGGGCTCCAGAAGTGATGTTTCCAATAAGAACAGAACTGTTAAGTTTCTCAGTATGAGTATAAGCTGCAATGAGAAAAGAAAAATTTGGGTTTATCTTTTTGTAGTATTGTTTTTTTTACAATAATTTTGGTAGTACTAAGATTTAAATTTAGGGCCGTTGCACTCTACCTCTTGAGACACACATACAGCTCTAGTTTGTGGGGAGTATATAGAAAACTATGCTAGTGATTTTTTTTTAAAGAAGAACTTTCAACCTCAGGAAATGCAAATAGTTTTGTAACAAGGAAAATCAGTTTTAAGAAATTATGAAAGAAATGCCGAATATACTACATGGCTTTGCTGGGCATAAAATATAGCCACATTCAATAAAAATCCTGATATATAGCCAAGTGCCAGTGGCTCACATCTGTAACTCTAGTAACTCGGGAAGCTGAGATCTGAAGAGGATGCTTGGGAGCCAGCTTGGGCAGAAAAGTTCATGAGTCTCCATCTTCCAAATAACTAGTATGAGGCAGGGTGTGGCTCAAATGGTAGGTAGGGTGCTAGCTGAGCAAGCATGCTGAGCACATTAAAACCTTGAGTTCAAACCTGAGTATACAAAACAACACAAGAATGACAATGCATAGTTAGTAAAAGGTAGCTGATTTCTCTTACAGTGAAATGTCTGAAAATGAGGGGAGAAAAAGCGCAATAGCAAATAAACACATTACAAAAATCCCTAAAGAATGATATAATCAGTTTAATGAGTTCCAAGTGGGGTTTGGGTAGCAGGGAAGGAAGTATTGCTGTCTTTAGTTGTATGCCTCATAGGACTAAAGTGTTTAACTTTTTATACTATATGTGAGTGTTATTTTGATTCATGGTTGAACTGCATATGCTGCAAAATATTTGCATTGAAGTAAAAATGGCTATTTCCCAATGTACTATTGTTTCAACACACACAAACTGAGTGTTTCATGTCATTGCTAGTTTTCTTTCTGAAAAACATTAAGCAAGCCATAACATTTATAATCAATTTCACTCTGACATATTAAAATCAGTGTTTTCATTTTGCCAGCATTTTCATAGTTTCCTTCGTTACTAAGGCAAGTAGATCACAAAATATTTATGGTAGGCTCTCAAATGTTCTCAACTGTTTCACGGGGAATGCAAGGGGGTGTTACTAGCATCTATAAGGTAGAAGTCAATGACAGTGAACTGGGCAAATCCTTAACCACAGATATATCCAGCCCCAAATGTAAACAGTACTGAGATTGAGAAATTAAGTTCTATGTTTTTGAGGATTATTTGATCAGAACTCTATACATAAAGACTGATGATAAACATCTTGCAGTTCATCAGTGATTCAGCTAAATATCTTGGCCCAATGTTGGATGTGGTCTGGGTGTGAAATACATCTTTGGGAATATTGAGAACGGTAAAGGCAAAGGTATAATAAGTGATAACGATAACAAAACACAGTGCTTTGTACCTCAATAATCTCTTTCATCCATAGTTCCTTGGGCACTTTATAGACTAATAATAACTACTCTGGTCCTCACTTATTATCTTTTATCTCAGATCCTTAGGCACTTTCACAGCACTCTCACATGCAGGAAGTATTATTATTCCAATTTTATATGTAAGTAAACAGAGGTAGAAAAGTTAAGCAACTTGCCCAAAGCCACGCAAGCCAGAAGTAGCCAACACTTTTGACTCACAGTCTATTAATACTAAGAGAACTGGTGTCAAAGATGCAGTGATAAATTTATATAGCATAAGTGCTATTCTAGTTCATTCAGTCTATTGTTTTCAAGTTCATATTGTATGTTTCGTTCCTCTTCTAGTACACCCGGTCTCTCAAGACACTTCTTAAGAGAACCAAGACTGTTTCCTAGCTGATTGAAAGGATTGATGAGTTCAAGCCCCAAGACCAGCAAAAATAATTTTTAAAAATATGCCATAACTGCTGATTTTACAGTAAGGAAAACTGCTGAGTTTCAGAGAATTTAAACATATGCTCAAGATAGCTCAGCTACTTAGCATACATTTGAATCCAAATTGACTATATTTTCTTTCCAACATGCCCTCCAAAGACAAAATTCTCTGTTAGAAAAGTACATGAGTCGCATATATTTAACATTTAATTCTCATCCCCAAACCTTGAAAATTAAAAAAAAAATCTGTAATAGCAACTTCAGGTGATGCCCTCACATTCCTACCAGCTAGGCAAATGGCCAGTCGCTGTTTCAAACCTACCCCGAAGGAAGGCATTTACATTTCCAAGGAATTTTCCATTTTCTGGTTTACCAAAATATTCATTGCAACAGCTTGACCAAAAGGTCAGAATTGTGGGAGCTTCTCTCTGGGAGATAGAGCATGTGAATTATTTTCTCCTGCTCCCATTCCTGTGGCAGACACATAATAACGCCCACCTACCATGTGCCACCTGGGCAAAACAGGAATAAGTAGGAGGAAGGATTTGTGTTAGGTAAGCCAGTGACTCCGGGCTCTGTTTGTTTGTTTGAACAAAAATGGAACTCTGGCATTACTTGGGTATCATAAAGTCTGTTTCCTCTGGTGCCTATCAGTGGGGCCCACCAACCCCAATCCAGAGGCCTTAGGTGACTTTCATCAAAGCTTTACCCTGTGGCTCAAGGAGGATGGAGAAACACAGATTATGAACATTACACACACACACACACACACACACACACACACACACACACACTGCCCTGCCCCAGCTCATCTCAAATCAAGATCCGTGCGGCTTTAGTTCTTTGGCAAGGAGTTTTGCTGCTAAATCCACTATTGGTAAAGAGGTGATGTAGATATAAGGTTAAGAGAGTTATACATCAAGTGAGACCAGGATAGGCAATACAATACATTGCCAGGAGTTTTGACAAGCCTGAAAGCCTAAGGTAAAAGTAAATTTTTGATAATTCACTGACAGTTTTAACCTTTTAGCTAACTCCTTTCTCCTGGACACTAGTTTTCTTCTGTCTCTCAGCCTGCCTCTGCCCCCTCTCCCCTCTCATATGGATACTTTAAGTAGTTGTGCAAAAGGGTTACCAATCAACATTCAGTTTATAAGTACAACGCATCCTGATCAATACCACCCAGGGCACTCTATTGATCAGGAGGGTACCAGGTTCTGGATCAATTCTGCAATACTGTCTACCAAGTCTAGCAGGTCTGAGAAGGGAGGAGTGGGGCAGAGACAAGGAAAACGACCGCCCGTGTATTTTCCCATCCCGAGGAGCCAGGTCCTGAATCATCATCCCAAGCTGATCGCACTTTCCTTCCACAGTCGAAACTTTCCCAGGAATCACGTGATCTTGTACTTAAAAGGAAGAGCGGTGGGAGACGAACGAGGGGGAGAAGAAAAGCTCCAAGAGACAGAGGCGTGGAATCCTAGACGCCGCACCACCAGACGCCAGGAGGCTGCTGGCCCAGGAATGCGCAGTCGGACCGCGGGCCACCGGAGGAAGGGTCACAGGGAGGGGCGGGCCGGACGCCGCGCCGCGCACCTGAGCGCGAGGTGGGCGGGGCCCGGGGCGGGGCGTCGGCGACTATGCCCTGCCCTCCCACGGCCCCTAGCTCGCGGGCCGCTTTGGGTGTTTCCGCCGAGCTTCGTCGCAGCCGACCCTCGTTCCAGCTCCCTCTCTCCTCACAACTCCCCTCCTGCTGCGCGCGCCCGTAGACCCATCGGTTCACCTGTGCGTTCCCTCCCAGTCCCGCGCCCGGTTCCACGCGAACTTCTGAGAGGTAAGGGGACTGCGCTCGACCCGCGCCCCGCGTCCGGGTCCTCTCAGCCGGGCAGCCGCTCGTCCCAGCCGCCTCGGTGAAAGGTGGGTGGCGAAGCTCCGTGCTTCCCCACGGGACCGGGACCTCGGAGCGGGACGCGTCGACAGGTGGCGGGTCTAGCCGGGATTCCCCTCCCCGGCCGCCGCGGTGCGGACCCTGGTGGGGCGGGGCGGGCCCCGGAGGTAGGGTCTGCGCCTCTCCCCTCCCCTGGAGGGGCGGCGACCGTTGGGGCCCTTGGTGTAAGAGCGCGGTTAGACTGCCGGGTGGGCGACGCGGCGGCTGCGGGCCGGCGGTGGGACCCTTGGGCGCGCGCGGAGGGGGAGCTCGGGGGGCGCGGCCCAGGCAGACCCGCGGGGATCTGACGCTTCTCCTCCCGCCCCCTTTTGTGTTTCCCTCCCCAACCCCCACACCCGCCAGCTTCCGGAGGAATCCGGGGCCACCCGGCACGCCGGGGGTCGCTCCCTTCGCATCTCCTCGGCTGCGAGTAGGAGGCGGCGGAGCCGCGGTCGCAGCCCGGTGGGGGGCCCCGAGGTGAGGACCCGGCCGGTCCCTCTGCGAATATGGCCACCGGTGGCTACCAGACGGGCGGCAGCACCACAGACTTCCTGGAGGAATGGAAGGCGAAGCGCGAGAAGATGTGCGCCAAGCAGAACCCCTCGTGCTCAGCCACCCCGACCGGGGGCAGCAGCGACCCTGCCGGGAAGTCCTCCATCGGGGCGCAGGGTACCTCGGCGATGCCGGGGCGGCCAGCGACGAACTCAACAACAATCTCCCAGGTGGTTCGGCCGCCCCTGTTCTCCCCGGCCCCGGGGGCGTGAACTGCGAGGTCGCCTCCTCCGCCGCCTTGGCCCGGGCCGGTCCTCCGGGCCCGCGGAGACCCGAGGACAAATCCCCTTGCCGCTGCAGCAGCCTCCACGGGGATCATGACATCCCGGGGCGAAGAGGAAGACCCGGACGGCGCCCCGGAGAAGGGTAGGAGCTCGGGCCCCAGTGTCAGGAAAGGCAAGGGGCAGATCGAGAAGAGGAAGCTGCGGGGGAAGCGGCGCTCCACCGGCGTGGTCAACATCCCAGCTGCGGAGGTGAGCGGGGCGGGGCCAGGACCTGGGCTGGGGCTCGGCGGGTGCTTGGCCGGGCCGGCTGCCTGCTGTGTCTTCCAACAACCGTGCTAGTTCCCTCTCTTTTGCTTGCTCTTTCTGCCTCTCCTTGCTCCGAGTCAAGTCAGGCAGGCAAGGAGTTGTTGGAGTTTTGCTTCGGGCTAATGCTTCCTGGGAAGTTCCCCAAACCCCAAGGACAACACGTGCTTTTTATTTCTTTCCAGTTTTCCTAAGTTCTCTCAGCTCTAGAAAGGGAGAAAAGACTGCTTTAGAATGCTGGAAAAAGACACCTTGTGATTCCAGTACTTGCCTCTGGATATATCTGTTTATGTTCGATCAGTTCGGAAAATTGGTTCATGGCTGTGATAATGGAGTTTCCCACGTGTCCATGTCAAGTTACCAGATTGTTTATCTCTTCCCTCTCACCAGTGTTTACAAGCACCTGTAAAGAAAATATGGTCTTAGGAATATCAAGGCAGCCTTATCCGTAAGGAACCCGAGATGAGTATATCCCATCTGCACCAGATCCTATATAAATCAACTCTTGATAAATAGTGCTCTCCAACAGACTTTTTTCCCCCCTTGAGTGATATTTAGGGCAGTAGGGATGCTGAAACAATTCATACACTTACAGATGTCATCTTGTATTTAAGTATCGGGGAAACATTTGTGATAGGTGTGCTTTTTGTATATTATTGGAATTTTTGATGAGTCTAAAAACATTCCTTCAGGCAGCTGCCAGCATCCCGTTAGACACACACACACACACACACACACACACACACACACACACACAATGGGGTATGTAGTGTGTAATTTACATAATCAACTTGAATCAAAACAGAACAATCCCAGACAAGTTTAGGTAACTTTATAGTTCCTGTGTTTGGAAAGTGGTTTAACTACCTTGTTTCATTTAAGTAGCCACAACTTTTCCTGAGTAGTTTTTTAAAATTTTTATTTCACATTTCCCCCTCTTTTTTCCTGGCTAATTTACTCAACTTTGTTACCCACTAAATGATTATTAAAATTTTTTTAGTAACTCCAGTGGTGGAGTGCTTGCCAAGCATGCACAAAGTCCTAAGTTTGATTCCCTAGCTTTGGAGGGACCTGGTGTGATGTCATAGGCCTGTTATCCCAGTCCTTTGACAGGCTGAGACAGGAGGGTCATGAGTTCAAGGCCATACTGGACTCAAGTTATGTTTTGAGGAAAACATAACTTTGTGATTTATTAAAAATTAACTTTGTGATTTAAGTGAAAGTATTTGCAATAATACATCTTACTTTTAAGTACTAGTATGATTTCCATACCCATGTCTCTGTAGAGTGAACTTTCACGTGAATGTTTTTAAAGATTTTTATCAGCCAGAAGAACTGCACTCTGTGGTTTGCTACTTGTACAAAATATCTGCTATTCATTAAATTGCTTTCAAAGGAATTTATAAGAGTGGTAATCAAATTTCCACTTTTTAAACATAAAAATATGAAGATTAAAGGGAAATTGAATACAAGACTTGGAAAAGCTACATTCCTCAACTTTAAAAGTAGCTTATGGGCCAAATAAAAGAATTTGTCATTTTTAATCTTTTCTCATTGTTCATCTGACAGGGGTCTTATTTTGGGAAATATCTTGGCAGATGTTAAGCTTCACTTTCTGTCTGGCTGCCTGTGCTAAAATTATATTTTTAAGTACTTAAAAAAAACCAAGGGTGATGTTCACTAAGGGAAATCAGTAGGGTATATTTTGGAAGATCTGAAGAATCATCCTTTGTTTACTCCCTTCTCTGAGGGAAACTAGTGCTGAGAATGTAGATGACTCCCCACTACAATTGAGCCTAATGCTCTGGAATGTTTTTCATTTGGGTGTTGGCAACTCCTAAATTTAATCTTCCTTAAAAACAAACAACCCAGGGTACCATTTTTTTTTCTTGTCTGTGAAATTTGAAACTTTTTTATTGACTAGGGAATTGAGGACTGCTTTCTCTCAGTGGAAACTATGGCTCTCTGTTTCAAGCAGTAGGAACAAACAAAGCAAAGTAATATTTTACCATAGTATCTTATTAGCAGTCATACTTCTTGAATGCCTTCTTTCCAGGTTTTTCAGGCTTTTACTGCAAAACATAGAAGCTAGTCCTTTCCTATATCTATAGATGGTTGTTCTTTTAGAATTACACATTATTTCTTCTAGTTTTCAACAGTGAGAATGGGTTTGTTGTGTAATAAATATAGTTTTGCATTCTGGTTTTAAAAAGTCACTATATTTTATAAACCTTCCAGATATTAAAAATATGTAAAAGGATGAAACCCAACAGTCTGTCAGTAGCTAAAAGTAGATGTATTTCATCTGATGTTGAATAAGACTCTTCTGACTTCCATACAATATTTTCAATCAAGTTTATATTATACTACCATATTGTTAGTATGCAGAGGACCTATTTTGGTAGTTAAGTACTGTTCTTTCAGGAAGTACATATTAAACATATGCATGAAACATTCATTGTGGCTTTCACTAACTCCTATTTATTAGTGACAGAGTGCTTTATAGTATCATTGTAAAGGTAATATTGTTAATGGAAGCTAAAGATACCAAATCAAGTAGCAGATAGTTTTACTAAAGAAAGCAGGTTAAAAGCTGAAACTGACTGATGGAGAGGTAGGTAGTAGGGTGGGTTTTGTCTGTGATGATTGTGTAAGCTCAAACACCCAGATGCCCTTCAATGAGAAAACTTTACTTGTTCTCATTTATTAAGTTAAAAAAAAGCTTTTTCCTCAATTTTTACTTTGTCTGTTTTTATTATATTTTACCTTTTAATCTGAAGTAGATAATTTGTGTGTGACAACATACTTCCTACTACTAAGTTTTGTGTATGTTTGTTAGATCAGACAAATGTATACTGACCTGTATTTTAGGCACTGTACTATGCAAACTGTAGAAAACAAGAAAAATAAGTCAGTGTGTATTCTCAATGAGCTATAATCTGGAAAGAAGGATAAAGTGCTGTGTAACAATTTTAAAAGCATGGTAATGAAGCATATAATTGATTATTAGACTACTGTGTGTGCATAGGGAAAACTTATGCTAGGACAGACTACTGAGGATGAGAGTCTTGGCTTGAGTCATGTATGTATGTGCCTATGTATTTACACATAAATCTACATACAAATACAGTACTTTAAATGTCACAGTGCAGTGGCTAACTTTGTCACCACAATGAAACCATGTGCTGATCTTAAAATCAATGCTCCCCATACTGATTCCTTGCCCTCTCTGCCCTCCACTCCCACTCCCTTATGATTTAATGAGTCTGGGATGGATCCCAGGCATTAATGTTTTTGTAAGTTCCCCATGTAATTCTAATGTGAATCCGGGTTAAGAACTATTTGGCTGCAATCTGAGGATACAGAAATAAGTAGAAAACAAGCACTGCCCACAAAATACTCTCAAGTAAAATGAGGAAATATGGCAAACACAGGGAATATAGTTTAGCTTAGTCTCTGAACAGGATACCTAATTCACAGAGATGTTGAAGACAACTTCCCAGACAATTGTGAATGCATTCTTACAGTGTCTGTGAAGTTACTGCCATGGTGTAGATTTACATGAATGAGGTAATAGAGGTAGTTCCAGAGAGTATAGAAGCTTTCCATAGGTAATGGTTACACTAAAGTTTTGGTTTAAGTCTAAAAAGTAAACCTGCATTGAAAGCTTACATTTGTAGAGTGGTGCTGTAGTATTCAGAATACCAGTCTCATCATATCAGTCTCATATAGTGGTTATTTTTTGTGTGTAAGTCATGAGCCTTGAACTAAGGGCTTAGGTGCTGTCGCTAGTGCTCTATCACTTGAATCACAGCTCCACTTTTGGCTTTTTGGGTAATTTAGTGGATAAGACTAAGTCGTTTGGGCAGTTAGTAGATAAGACTCTTATAGACTTTCCTGCATGAGCTGACTTAGAACTGCAATCCTCCAGCCTCCTAAATGGCTAGGATTATATGTATGAGCCACAAGCCCTTGGATGATTATTCTTTTAACTCTGTTTCCAGAGGAGGAAATGAAGGTATATAGAGTAATTGCCTCAAAATCCAGACATGTGCAATTATTTGTCACCTTACAAAGATTGCATAGGAAGAAAATGATAGGGCAGTATTTTAAATATTCTTGTCTTTTGTATAAGTGTACATCTGTGGGGCTTTTTAGAGAATTAACTTGCCTTCCATTGTTTAGTATATTTTCTTAGATTTTTTTCCCCCCTTCACTTCTTATCAGAATTATCTTAAATAATGTAAACATCTAAGTGAAGGAAACAGTGAGTGTGGAGTTGAATAGAAATTCAGGTCAAATGTGTAGGCTAAGAGATTGCTTTCTGATCTTCTACCCTGTAATCTATAGTTTTCTTGTATAAAATTATTTTTGGCTATCAGTTTAAAAATGTGAATTTTTATATTATTTAAACGATACATTTTTCTGTCAAGATGGGCTGTCTACTCCATAATTTAAACTTGAATAGCAAAAGAGAGGATAAAAGAGCATTTACTGTGTAGAACGCCCTTTCACAGAAACACAATGTAGGGCATGATTATTCAGTGTATTTATTGAGTATTGCATAGAACATGTTCTACTTGGTAAGCTGTAAATCCACGTATTTAAGAAATGCTTTTTGGTAATCCCATTATGTTCCAGACTGTCCACCTTGCTGTGTGATGAGTCAGGAGAGAAATTAAAGATGACTCAGAGTTGGAGAAAACTTGGGTTTTGAATGTGGTCAATATAGGATAAGCACCATGGTGGCTTAGTAAGAGTTCGACTGTTTTAAATGTTTGAGTTCATTGGTAAAGCAAATTGAAATTTTAGCATTATCAGGATTTGTAATGTTTTGTTTGAACTGGGATGCTATTTCTCATAAAAATAATGATTATTACTCAGATGACTTGAAAGTATGTTGTCAGGCACTGTTACAAGCACTTCCCACATACTGGTGCATTTAATTGTCACTGTAGCCCTATGGGGAAATGGGGCAGAGACTGCAGGTTACTAACTTGCTTGAAGTCATCTGTAGTGATAAGTACAGGAGGTTTTCATTTACAGTCTGGTCCTTACTAACTGCTTTGTTATACTTGACTGTATTATTTACACATCTACTTACCTAGTTTAATGGGGCTGGGAATGTGGTTTAGTGGTAGAGTGCTTGCCTAGCATTCATGGAGCCCTGGGTTTGAATCCTCAGCACCCCATATACAGAAAAAGCCAGAAGTGGCTCTGTGGCCCAAGAAGTAGAGTGCTAGTCTTGAGCAAAAAGAAGCCAGGGACGGTGCTCAGGTCCCAAGTCCAAGCCCCAGGACTGGTAAAAAAGAAAAAAGAATACAAAGTGTGGCACAATTTAAGATGCTGATATAATTACTATAAATTTGAAATTAGACTTTATAAAAGATAAAGTGGGACTTGAGTGGAAAAAATTGAGAACTAAATGTTAAAAATTAGCTTTAAAATGCTGACTTAAAATTATTATCAAGCGGCTTGTTCATGTTGTTTATTGTTTTGATGTTACTGTTTTGCAGCTATGATATAAGCCAGAAAGTAATTATGCTTTTGAATAGTAATACTGATACAGTGTTTGAGTTTAAATTATTTGTAATTATTATCACTGAAATATTGTTAGTGCATTTTTTTCCTGTTAGAAATTGTGATATCATAGAAATTGTGATATCATTCACATACCATAAAATTTACCCATCTAAAGTATAAAGTTTGGAATTGGAGATATGGGATAGATAATGGGATAGCATTTTCCTATTTAGGGAGCTCAGAATTCAATCTTTAGCACAGAAAAAAAATAGTTTTATTATTTTTTGTAGTACATAAAATTAGACAAAGTGCTTTTGTAATTTCATCTTAATTTTTTCATTATGTCTTCAGAACTTGTGGCATCTAAGTTTTAGCTCTCTGTTTCGTAAAGTAATGGTATCCAAGCCATTAGAAGAGAAGAATTTAAAATAATTTGTTATCACTCAGATTTCATAGAGTAAAGAAATAGTGATGGAATCTTCTTGATTTAAGTTTCTCAAAATGTGGACACTTGTTACTGTTTGTGACTTTGGTATAAAGGATGTTTATTAGAATAGTTTATTTCCATTTTTACATATCTTTCAAAGAGATTACAGAGTTCTGTCATCTTACCATTTGGGAATTGATTTATAGTTTTAAATATGGAGTTTTAGACTGTTTAAAGGTTTACTAATGGTAAAGCAGTGTCTTAGAAGATGTGGCTGGGATTGGGTGATAGCCCACTTGTGCTAGTGTCATCTGTTTTATTTTCAGTACACAAAATTATACTGATAGTGTTTGCTTATGGCAGTGGAGGAAAGGAAGAAATTGAAGCGAGTGGTATTTTCATTAGAATTAAAAGTCACAAAACTGGATGCTTTGAGCTGAAAAAGTCTTTAGAAGTGATCTAGTCAGAAAATTGGGTGTTGTTGCAAACCAGTAATCTGAAAGTTGGGAGGCTGAAGTATTACAAGTAAAGTCCAACCTGGCCGCATAGCAAGAACATGTCTTTAAACTGAAATGTTGAATTGAATTCCTTTTGACCTACTAATTATAGATAATATTTTTAAAAATTAAGATTTTTTTTAAAAAAGGACCATGAATTTTAAAAGAAATAGCTTATTTATTTGTTTCTTTGCTTTTTTTTTTTTTTTTTTTTGTGCCTGTGCTTGAATTCAGGGCCTTGTGCGCTCACAGAGACCTTTTGCTCATGGCTGGTACCCTTTACCACTTGAGCTATACCTCCAGTCTGGCCCTTTTTCTGGTTAATTGGAGATACCAGTCTTGCAGATTTTTCTACCCAGATTGGTTCCAAATCATGATCTTCAGGTTTCAGCTAGGATTACAAGTGAGACCCACCTCTGGTCATGATTTTTGTTTTTAAACAGCAGCATTAAGTAGTCTTCACAGAATGCTTTTACTTCAAAACTTAGATATTTTAACCTCATCTTTCTTATTTATAGCAGAACTTACCTCTAGAAGATCTTCCACTGCTCCCACTGTCACAATACTTCCTACTTACTGACATCAGAACCTTGTCATTTTTTTTTCCTTTCTCAGATATTCAGCTCTGCTTATTAGTTCATCTTACCATGTAAGAATATTCCACTGGGGCCCAGCTCTAACATTTTTTTTTTTTTTTTTTTTGGCCAGTCCTGGGCCTTGGACTCAGGGCCTGAGCACTGTCCCTGGCTTCTTCCCGCTCAAGGCTAGCACTCTGCCACTTGAGCCACAGCGCCGCTTCTGGCCGTTTTCTGTATATGTGGTGCTGGGGAATCGAACCTAGGGCCTCGTGTATCCGAGGCAGGCACTCTTGCCACTAGGCTATATCCCCAGCCCGTCTAACATTTTTTAATTGACTCTTTTAGTTGGTTTATTCAGAAGCATTTGTCTGTGGTATGCTTCAGATTCAGTGAATATAAATGTATTCACCAAGGAACTTCTAGTATTCTCTCAAGGAGGAAAAAATGAACAAACAACCAAAACAGTTATAATTCAGTATAATAAGAATAGTGATGGAGAAAAGAACAAATACTGAACTAGCAGTTCCCTTAATGACTATTAAGGGAAGCAGGAATCACTTTATACAAAATTAGCCCTCACTTTTTCTTGCTCAGAAGGATTTTACCAGGTGAAGGGACCAGTAACATTCTATTTTGGTAGAGCAAATAGCATGTGCAGAGGCTCAGCTGGAAAATTATAGTAGTAAATGTTTACTGTATACACGGCACTGGGATGTGTGTGTGTGTGTGTGTGTGTGTTCATGTCATTTTTTTTTTCATTTTACAAGATGAGGAAGTTGAGCCTCACAGAAGTTATCACTTGCCTAAAGGCTGTGCTGGCAAAACTTGGCTTTGACTTCAGATCTGTTTGGATGCCTTTGCTCACATATTGGTTATCACTGTTGAAAGTAAGTATGATGCGTACTAACAAAGGAAACCTTAATGTGCAGAGAATTGGTAGTGAATGTGAATGAAGAAAAATTAACAAGGAATGACTTGAACCATTTATGGGGATCCAAATGACATGTCAAGGATTCAGACTGTTTTGTGCTGTTATTTGTTAGCATTATTGACTAGACATTTCCTTCCCCTCTGTACACACCTGTTAATACAATAACTTTCAGAGCTTCTGGAAAGGAAAAAGTTTGCCTTCCTAATATGAAATCATTGTTCAGGAAGAGATATATCTATTCAAAAGTATTGAACAACATAAAGTGATGTAAAAATAATAGACGTGTAGGAAAATAGTTCATGAACTAGGTAGAAACTAGGGGATAGGATCTGGCAAAGTGATACTAAGTGATTCTTTTGACTGTAGAAACAAATCTGTTATTTAAAAATATGTGAATATCATTGGAGATGAACAGAATGGAGTGAAGATGAGGGGCTCTAGTGATGGTAAGTTGCTAGTCTGCTGTGAGTTTATTAGTTAAGTTTAGACGATTATTAGTTTGGAATTTGTCCTGCACTAATATCGAAGCAGGCATTTATTGAACTTTTAGGTTCTTCCCATAGTTTTGAATGTCTTTAAAGGATGAGCTCATTGTCTTTGAATTTTTTCCTAAGTATTATTTGTTTAGTTTCTATAGATACTCCTTTCCTCCTTTTCTTTTTCCTTTTATATATTTGGGGAACTTATATTCTTTTCTAAGTCACATTTTAAGAATGTATATTTAGTTTTGATGATAGGTAGAAAATTTGAAATAAGACAACATAATCAGGATTGTGCAAGTTGAAATGTAGATTACCATTTAAATCTGACACATTTTCTTCCATTTTTATATGTTTGGATTAAACTATATGTACATTTTTAAAGCCTTTAAGCTTATTTTGAAAGTGGAGATGTTACTTCTCTCTCTTTTATTTATTTCTTTTTTTGGCCAGTCCTGGGCCTTGGACTCAGGGCCTGAGCACTGTCCTGGCTTCTTTTTGCTCAAGGCTAGCACTCTGCCACTTGAGCCACAGTGCCACTTCTGGCCATTTTCTATATATGTGGTGCTGGGGAATCGAACCCAGGGCTTCATGTAAACGTGGCAAGCACTCTTGCCACTAGGCCATATTCCCAGTCCTTCTCTCTCTTTTAGTTTATTATATAAATATGAGTCTCATAATCTAATGATGACTGTAATTTGTAGCTTTGAGATCTAATTTCTGTAATTATTTTTTTGGTACACATATAAAGTGAATATTTAGATATGTAGAGAATTAATCATTCTGTAAATAAGATTTAATGTTTTGTTATTAGTATTCTATGAAAACATCTTTGTGTATCTATAAATATGTGGCTATCTTGTTATTCTTAATGACTACAGAATATGGTATAATTTGGATTTTCCAGTGTGTTATCTTGTTAGTGCGTGTTATATGTTAGACATTGTACTGGCCCTTTTGAGGTGCTTTTACTTTTAGGATTTGGACAAACTCAAAGTTCAAGTAATTTATAACTTAATTTGGTTATTCAACTTTGTGTGAATGATAATGGCTTTCTCATTAGCTTCATACTGACTTTTATCTGTGTCAAGAGTTAGGAAATTGGGGCTGGGGATATAGCCTAGTGGCAAGAGTGCCTGCCTCGGATACACCTAGGTTCGATTCCCCAGCACCACATATACAGAAAAACGGCCAGAAGCGGCGCTGTGGCTCAAGTGGCAGAGTGCTAGCCTTGAGCGGGAAGAAGCCAGGGACAGTGCTCAGGCCCTGAGTCCAAGGCCCAGGACTGGCCAAAAAAAAAAAAAAAAAAGAGTTAGGAAATTGCATTCTTAATCAGCACTTAGTCTCTATTTGTGAGATGAAACCACACCAAATTTTAACAGAGATAATGTAATAGTATTGTTAACTAGGGAACAGGGAAGGTAGATAGGAATACTTAAGATATCATGGAAGTAGCAATTAGAGGAAACATTTTTTTTTCTTTTCAAAAATTAAGAAAATCAAAATTTAAATGTTGTAAAAGGTTATTGAGAAAGAAGTGATGGAAAAAATCTAGAAGCCTTGTTGAGCTTGTGGGGCTGAGACTTAGACATCTGAGAAGGAGACATTGTTTGTCTGGTTCTGGGTTACTGAGTTTGAAAGAGGGGCTCAGACTCAGATCTGTGAAGAGGGCCCTCCAACTCTGGATGCACATGCAGGAGGTGGGGGGTGGAGGGTGGGGGTGGGATGGGGGGAGAGGTTGGCTCAGCTGCTGCTCCTTGAATTAGTACTGTCAGAGTGAAAAAGTGAGGCTTAGGTGAAAGGGACAGGAATAGGGAGAAAAGAAGTAAGTCCCTGGAAGCAGAATTAAAGGAGCAGATCCTTTCTCCTTTCAGTTTCCTTCTAGCTTTGTATAAAACAAATGTGATTAAGTTGGCTCACTTAATAATTGTGGTAACTGAGGAAGTTGACTTCTAACTGCCTATTTGATAATGTTGAGAAATAATTGTTCATTATTTTAGTTGTGTCATTATATAGAGTGTGTTTTAAAGGGATCCTTTTAGAGATTACACATGAATATATTTAGAGATAACATATGCTTAGAATTTTGCTTCCTGGTAATACAGGATGAAGCAGTAAATAGAAATATCAGTGAAACTGGAAATGGTTGAAATTGGTGATACACCAATGAGGACACACTTTATTGTTTTCTCTATTGCTATATATGTGTGAAATCTTCTAGAAAAATTAAAGTCTTCTTGTAGATGCATGCATGTTAAAACATTCAGGTTGAGAGGTTTGTATGTGGTCCTTGCAGGCATCGGAAGGTGTAAATGGAGGGATAGGCTGGAGAGTGGGGAGTATAGGGTGGTGGCTGAGTGCAGTCAGGGATAACCAATTGAGATCAGAATTTTAGAAAGGAGCCATTCATGTAAAAAGCAGGGGAAGGAGCTAAGGGGAGAATGTTTTAGGTAGAGGGCTTAAGACTTTCCAGAGTCTTTAACTTTCCAAAGATGCTTAGAAATGTTTACTTATTTATTTTTTGTTGATTCAATATTATTTCAGAAGAACTAACTAGAAGAGATTATGTCCTTTGTTTTTGCCTGCCTTCATTTCTAGATGGCAAATATTTTAATTCAGAGAAGCTGCTTTTACCTTAAATGGACAGAACATAAGGCCAGTGTTTCTAATATATTGACTTAAACCCTTATTGTATAGTTGAAGCCTACCCATACAATTCTTCTGGAGATGAGGTTCATTCAATAGCCCATATAAATGGGCTATTTAAGATGACAAACTGATTAGGGAAAAGAGAAGTTATACTTTACAACAGTGAAAATTTAACTTGTAGCATAGTTACCCAACATTTAATTTGTAGAATAGTCTGAAGTGACAGTGACATCAGCTCACCAGGCAACCTAATGAAAACATAGGTTTTGATGGCATCAGGCTTATGAGTAAATGATTCATGTTACTGAAGGAAATAAATTTTCTTACAGCTTGAAACATTAAAAACATCTACAATTTTGTTGTAGAAAAGAAAACAAGTAGAGGAAAATAAGGTAGTGTAAAGAATCTTTTGGATGATTGTAGCACCACTTTCAATAATTATCAACTACAATAAGTATTGATTTATGGCCAGTTGTATTTTATGTAGCTTTTCTAATTCGCATTAGTTTTAAGAGATTTATATTAAATATCCACTGTTCAATTTTTTTATTATCATGTATCTTTTATATTTTGTCCAAAGTCTCTATGCTGCAATTGGTAGCTGTGTCTCTTACCTTTCTTTCTGTTTTTATGTTCTCTCTTGCTCTCTATCTTTCTCTCTCTTGCACTTCATTTGTTGAGTAAAGCTGGCATTGGCCTTAGTGTTTCATACAATCTGGATTTTGCTGGTTGCATCCCTATGGTGGTATTTAATGTAATCTTTGGAACCTTTTATATCGTATAAATTGGTAGATTTAAACTCGAGGTTTGATCAGATTTGCTTTTTATTTTTAATGCAAGAAAACACCATAGATACTCTTTCATCAGAGGGAATTTAAAATCTGGTCGATGTTCTTTTTACAGTGTTACAGTAACTAAATTGTCAGATCAGTTGTCACCAAACTTTTTAGTCTCCAGATACCTTTAAATACTTGACAATTAGTACTCTAAAGGGGAAATTTTAGCTTATGTTTAAATATTACTGTGTTTACTAGTGTTTGCCTTACTAGATACTTAAAATGGATTGGAAATGCCTTATTTCTTTAAAAATAATAAGAAACCTATTGCAAGTTGGGCACTGGTGGCTCACACCTATAGTCTTAGCTACTCAGAAGACAGAGTGAGATCTAAGGATCACAATTCAAAGCCAGCCTGGGAAGAAAAGTCCATGAGACTCTTATCTCCAATTAGCCAAGCAGAAAGCCAGAAGTGGAATAGTTGTTCAATTGGTAGATCACCAACTTTGGAGAGAAAATGCTCTAAGGGTCAGCATTTGGGTTCTGATCAAGCACCAGTGCAAGCACACACAATTATCATAACACCAACAAAGAAGCCCATTGCATATTTATATGAATAACAGTTTTTAAAAGATTGATGTTTTATATTTTTGTAGCTCCTTTGATCGTCCTGCTGAACAGAAGACAGCTGGATTCTCCTATCTGCTTCACCATTCTGTTTGTTGTGAAATCACATATCATGTAGCTCTTGGAGACTTCATTTACACCAATGAAAAAAATGAGATAGGGTGGAAAGGTCGGGTAACAGCTTAGTATTATTGTGAAAGTAATTTTGACATGTAGACTTTGTGAAAAGGATCTTAGGGATCCGCAAGAGTGCCTGGTTTGTGTTTTGGTAGATGTTAGCCTAAGTACATTTTTACTAGTTGTTGCAGAATGGGATATCCTGATTCTATTTTTTTCCTTTGTAATTTAGATATTTCCTTTCATCAGCATTTTAATTACCTGGAGACACAATTTTGTACAAATAAGGTAGGCTAAATGCTGAAAAGATAGAACATTTATTACATTTGTTTTACCACTTGAAAAAGGTAAGAGGACTGAACCCCATGTGTACTAATTGAAACTACTTCCACTTAGAGAGTGATAGAAGTTAAAGGAAGGCCCGCGCTCATACATTTGAGTTGCTCTCTTAAATTATTGACGTGTAGTTTGTGTCTCACAGGTTGCCTATTTTAGTACCATATCAAATAACATAAGAAACTTGCTTCAGGAGACTAAAATGGACAGAATCTTTCAGGTTATTAGATGCTGTCACCTGTTTGCTTCATTTATAGAAATGTTGTAAAGATTAAGAAGATAATGTTTATGAATGGCTTAAAGTGCTCTTTTATTGTGAGCTGTTATTGTTAACTTCATAGGAGGAAAAAAAATACAGGCTGTTAGTGCTTGTACATTTTTGCCAAAGATTTTTTTTTTAACTAAACTCTCTAATTTGCTCCCAGAATTATTTCCAAATTTTGATCAATCTTTTGAAGCAAGATGAGGAGTTGTAAGCTGTCACAAATGATAAAACCCCGAGAATGGAACTTGGAATGAAATGAATGGAATGGAATGAAGTCAGGAGAGAGGAGATGTATGTCAGAGGAGCATAAGCAATAGATTAATTAGGCATGATAAATTTTTACTTTTTGCCCTTAAACACAAATGAAAGGGGAAGGTCATCTTAATTTCTTACTTGTGTGTACTTGAGAGGAAATGTAAAGTCCGTTTTCCTGTACTTTAATTGACTTTGGGAATTTTCATGACACTACAGAAATATGTTGAGATGAGTTTATTGAGCCAACTATCTATAGATCTTAAAATATTTGGCAGTTTAAATAGTTATTTAATGTGGGTTGGCAGGAGGAAGGATTTGAGTTGAAGGATGGAAGGAAGCTGACTGAAGTGGAATAATCTGTCAGCGTAATAAATCTCTCTCAGTTAGACTTACTCTGTTGGTTTTGGACCTGATGAAAATTGTTTTAGAGATAAGAACTTAATATCATGGTTATGGTTTAAAGACCTATTTTAGCTATATATTTGTAGAGTAGAGCAAAATAAAAACTTGTGGGGCATCAATGTAATCCCAGCCTACTCAGAAGGCAGAGATCTGAGGATCATGGTTCAACCAGCTGGGATAGGAAAATCTGAGACTCACTTCCACTTAGGCACCAAAAAGCCAGAAGTGGAGCTGTGGAGTAGAGCACCAACTTAATGAAACAGCTAAAGGAGAACAGTTAGTTCTAGGCTCTGTGTTCAAGCCCTACTATTGGCACACAATCACACACACACATACACAAAGTAAAAGAAAAATAATTTTTGCATTTATACACTATTTTTGAAGAAAAATTAGATTTTCTTGAGAATCTTATGAGCAATACTATCATTCTATGTAAACATATCAGATTAGAGAAAAAATTAAATGCTTTACCTATATCATACCTATTGCAATATATAGCAAGCCTCCTTACAATTGAATCATAAAACAAAAGTTTTTGATTTTTGATAAAAAATTTATTGAACATCCATTTTAAAATTAGAAACCAAAGAATGGTGGTCTTTTGTAAATAATAATGATATAGCTGAATGTTTACTACAAAGTTATAACACTTTGAATTTTCATGAATAGTATACATATTGGCTATACCAATACACTTACAAAATTATCGGTTTTCTGTTTCTTTTTCATTTTAAAATATTCACATAGGAGTTTAAAAAATGTTTACTCTGACCTTAACCTAAATTGATGATCACATTTAAGACTTTTATTTTAAACTTCATGACGAAACATTGACATATTTGTACATTCTACCACTTGAGCCATAGTTTATTTCATTTGGTTCAGTTTCCTTATTACATCCTTTAACTTACACTCTTCCAGTTGTTAACCCACATTAATTAAATTGTATCTTCTTGCTGTCATTACAAATAAATATAGATTCCTCTCATTTGAGAGCTCTTATCTGCTTTTATTTAATCCTAACTTTAAAGGTAGATAAGCAAATTTTCATTTTACTAATGAGAAACTTGTCTGCCTGCCTAACTTTACACAGCACATAACTGATATTTCTGAGATTTACCTTATTATTATTCCACAATCCATCAATGTCAGGTGTTATATAATCAACAATGAGTGGGCAGTAGAAGTAGTATGTGAGTGAAGCTTGTTTCTTTGATGTGGTGTGGAATCCTAGTCACTTGCTTTGTGTTTAATAGGTTTTTTTCCCCGTGAGGTAACATCACCTTCTGAGATTCTTTCTCTATCTCTCCTGTGGACTTAAGTCTCATAAATTTTAGAACTAGATCTGTATCTTCTTTGTCTTCTAGGAATAGGCCTTAATGGAAAATGAGTGCCATTTTATGGCTTGAAGTTTGAAGATGTGTATGATACATATGCAAAGAAAGGGATAGGGAGAAGCAAGCTGAACTCATTTCTAGTTCAAGTTTGCATTGTACTGCATTAGTGAAGGGTCTAGAACTAGAATGTTAGTTGAGGCAAGAAATTAATAATTGCAAGATAATAAATTCATATAGTAGATGTAGTCACAGACTAAGGACTGAAAGATCTTAGACTTAACTTTTAGGATTCTGAGCAAGGTTCTCTAGTCCTTGCTTTTTGTTGTTAGAATGTATAATAGCCTCTTTCCAGGAGAACAAATAGTTCGCTGTAAGAACTCGTTTGTCACATGCAAAATTTTTCCCCCGTCCTGTAAGCAAGTTGTGTTTCTGTCCTGAATCTTATGTATCTTCTAAGCACAAAGTAGTATACTTACATTAAGATTTTTCTGTTAATTCTGGCAATGTGTTTTGTGAATTCCAAGTTAAATAGGGCTTTTTGAAATGATATTTTATTTTGACAATCTTACCATTTCAATGGCAGTATATTGATTATTGTTTAAAGGATTTTTAAAATTTCTCTTTTACTTCCTGAATATGACTAACCAGCCTCCTCACTTTTATATTTATTTTGTTAGCTTTAGTTAAATCCTCACTTAGGGTATGGTGTGTTTTAGAGATAACCATAGTCACTATGGCAGTGGTTCTCAAATACCAGTGCACATCAGTATCTCTTGGAGGAGAGTTGTTGTAATATTCAGTACTGGGTCCCACTCAAATGAAAGTGGTTTCTGATTTGGTAAGCCTGGGTAGGTGTTTGAGAATTTGTATTTCTGAAATGTGCTTAAGTGATGTTGCTGTTATAATGGGTACCACTCTTTGAGAACTAATAATTTGTTACTTAAAACCATGTGAGAATAGACAGATCACCCAGGGGGGGCAGTTTAGATATGAAATATCTGGGTATGAGTGGATTTAGATGAGGTTTGGAGTTGGGGGAAGATAAGAGGAAAGTTTTGAGATTCTGACCTGTAGGAAACGAATTTAGCTATTGGTTAAACTTAGAAAATTCTGTATATCATACTTTTTGAAAGTTTGGAATTCACATAAATACATGGAAGGATTTGGGAAATACCTAAAGAAGGAAATCCAGCTAACATTTTAAACTACATATGCCTACATGGCGGGCTGATGGAAGGGATTGCCATACATTGTGCCCTTGTGAGGCTAGCCAGATGCAGTGGAGATAGTGTAGTTGAGGATGAATGAATGGTGTTGCCAATGGATTTATGACCCAATGAAGATGTTCCTGGCAACAGGGTCTGTTTCCCCATGAATCGGACTGATGCAGGTATTCCTGTGTGTAATTATAGGTGTATGTCAGACACAGGATCGCCTTTTTCACTTTCACCAGATGATCTTTTCTGGTATCTAGGGATGATGATATGCCAGTGAATTACTGTCATTTTGCCATTGCAGAGGTCTATGATTTTACACATTTATTTGGAATTGTAACTTTCTACATTAATTTCACAGTTTTACTTGGATATATAGTAAGGGGGGAGGTGAATAAAGGCCTTCTCTTTTAATCCCTGTAGCAGATTAGGTGAGCATTAGTGTAGGAATTTGTGGCCTTTGTTTTAGTTAATAGGAATGTGTGGCTTTTAGTCCCTGAAATTAGATGTCTTGCGATGTACCTGCAGGACAAATTACACACTAGAATTCAAAGACTTCCTGTGAAAAAGTAGTACTATTAAATTTTTAAAATAATTTTAAGGTTTTAAACCCCTTCTATTAATATTTTATTTAAATTACATTGATATTTTTGACATGTAGTAACTTTTTAAAAGTCATTTTACTTAGTTCTTTCTGTTTTTTTTTAATGCAGCTATTTGAATGCTGAAAGTGACATCTGTGTCTTAACTTTTTTTTTTTTTATACTTCTTATACGTAACATTCCTCATACTAAGCATACCCTGTATAACTGGGTTACATCTCCAGCTCATTAGAGTTTTATATCTCTTGGATTTAGGTAGAGGGAACAGAGTGGGTTGGAAATCATAATAGAAACATCCAGCATTTCATGTTCAGCCATTTATTAGTGGATGAAAAAACTTCATAAGTTATGAAAAATATACTATCTTTAAGTAGTTTGACAAGCAACTTGCATGGATATTTTAAAGGTAACAGTGATAAGAGAATCTTCTATAAATGTTAGTTATGAAAGTGATCTTTTTTAATTAAAAAAGACAACCATTTGTTAATGAGCCCTTTTCTCAGGAGGTAAGTCATAGTTGTTTTTTCATCAGTCAATACTAATTTGTGTAAATAGATCTTGACAGCTTAAATAAAATGCATGTGCATTTTATAATTTGATCATATCAGCCTTATTTTTACTAACTAGAAAAAAAACTTTCTGGTATGTCACTTACAGGCTCATACAAATCATTACTTCTGAAAAATGTCAACAAGTCACTTCTGGACAGTAAAAGTTTTATATCCTAAGGAGCTCAAGTTATACTATCATAACTTGTTTTTTGAAGTCTCCTGTTCTATCACTCTAGTACTCTAGTAATTTCAGTGTTCTGGTAATGTGTCCAGTAATCTGCAAACCAAGATGTTATAGTATATTTCCAAGAAGGGTATATTTAACCTAACCTTAAAATAAGAACTAAGAAATGCAACTTCTGAGAAAGAAGTCTGTCAGATCAAGCATGGCTAGCATACCCCAGGAACTATGTTATGAGTTCTGAACATCCCTAGGAGAATGTAATGTTGCCCCAGCTTTTTTTTTTCTCACTAAATTACCTCCCTAACCACTATTATTTGTAGGTTATCTATCTTCCTATCGATTATACCCCAATCTTTATCACATACAGCTCTTCCTGTATACGAAAATACCTAATATTTTAGGGTCTCTGAATTCTATCTGTCTTTAGCCCTCTCCTTTTTTGGTGGTATAGAGGTTTTATTCAGGGACTTGTGCTTACTGGACGAGCCATGTCCTGTTGGGCCTGGGTAACTGCAGCCTTAGTCAGGACACGGGGGATGCAAGGCGAGTGAACCAATGCATACTTTATTCCAAGAGGGCCCGGGTTTATATAGGGTTAGAAATCAATTTTACAACTACTGGGTAAAAGATCAATACAGCATGACATTTGTCTCAAATACAAAAGTGGAGGAAGTTATTACTGTGAGGGCAGGAACTTGATACAAATGCTTTTCCTATTACAGGAGGTAGTGACTACAAAGATTGTTGATATCAAAACAAGGAACTGTATATCCAATCCAGGTAGAACTATAATTATCTCCTAGCTACTATCTCCTCAAGGCTAGACAACTTTGATGTTGACTTCTCCAAAGACTTGTGAAGAGACTTGTGAGGAGACTTCCCTACCTACAGTGAGAATCTACTTGCTAAGCAGGGGGGAAGGGAGATTCTCACAACAAAAGGTGGCTTCCTTTGGCCTGCAAACACAAAGGAACTCCTTACTGGGAATGTGTTCCCAAGGGCCTATTAGTGTGTTAATGAGGCATCGGAGTAACTGTGCCAGGGCTAAGTTTTTCCACTGGTTGGAGACTTCAATTCTCCAACAATGTCCCCAGTCCATTTTTGTGTTTTATTTAATTTCCATGTAGGGTCTTAGATTTTTGCCTGGGGAAAGCTGCAGATCACAATGCCACCTGTAGCTTCTTTAGCTGTGTGTCCCATATGTGATAATATTAAGAATGGTGATGACAGCAATAATAGAAGCTATATTTACTAGACATGCTCCTAACCCTCATGTGGTACCTTTCATAGATGAAGACCCATGAATTTATGCTCTAACACTCCTGGCCACCATATTATTTATTTAGCACACAAAGATACTCATTAGGTAAATAAATTAAAACTAACACAAATGAGACTATAGTAAACTTTAATGGAAAGAACATCAGTAAAATAAGTGAAAAAGATAAACAATATGTCTAAGTCTGTTCTACTAAAATGAGTTAGAAAAACTGAGATCCAAGATTTGGTTCTTCAGACTAGGCAATTACCATGAATTGGTAGAATGTTACAAGAAGCCTAAGTATAGACCAATGCTTTAAATGTGCTTCAGGGGTCTAACCATGTCATCACCTAGGAGCTTGTTAGAAATGCTAATTCTCTGGCTTCACCCCAACCTAGTGTTTTAGCAAACTAGCCTGTGTTGATGAATGCTAGAGTTTTTTTGTGTTTTTTTTTTTTTTTTTTTTTCCTAGTGTAGGCTGTTGGGAAAGAATTTAACAAAGGGAGGTATATTGTCTTGTGACAAGGAGGTGCTGCTGGTGGTGATCACTGTGGGCTGTATATAAATCTTATCTCTGGGAAGTGAATTTTTTTTTGTTTTGTTTTCATTTTGTCATAGGGTTTTAACTTGCTGCCTGGGTGCTATACCTGAGCTCTTTGCTCAAGGCTAGCACTCTACCACTTTGAGCCATGGCACCACTTCTGGTTTTCTGGTGGACTTTCTTGCCTGGACTGGCTTTGAACCTCAGTCCTCAGATCCCAGCCTCCTGAGTAGCTAGGATTACAGGTGTGAGGCACCAGTGCCCAGATAAAGTGATTTTTAAGCTCTGCTTTCTTTCATAACTCCCCCTGAGCCGCCTTCCCGCCCCCACAGCCCCCCCCCCAACTGGATGCATCTTCAACATAGGTACTCCTTGCTTCCATTTCTGTAATCTTGAATTGTTGTGTGTAACTTAACAATTTCTTTATTTCTCTGTTTGATAATATTTTTGGTTGACTGCAAGAAGATTTTGGTTGACTGCAAGAAGACCAAATTACTGCTACTGCCTTCAGGTTTACTCCTGGGAAAGAGAATTTTATCTGTGCTGTTTCCTGTATTCTTCATTTTATTTTCTGGGTTATTCTTGACTGCAGTAAATTTGTCAATCTTCTGACAGCTCTCTGTAGATGATTTCAGACTTCCTAGTACTAACATTTACAGCATCCCTTTTGCCTGTGATATGTTCACTTAATGCCTTTTAGTGGCTAGTATGTTTCCCAAAGTACTGTCATAGGGCCTAGCCTTAAATATTATGAGAAAGTTTTAGCATTTTCTGCTTATTATTTCTTTTGTAGCCTTATTTAATAAGATAGCTGATTACAAAGGTCTTTTTTTTTCATGTCTTTCCTCTGCCTCTTTTAATTTCTTTTCTTTTGGACAATTTGTAAAAGTACTTTGGAGGAATATATAGTCTTTTAAAACCCAAATATTTTCTTTAGTCAAATATCAGAGAAGAAAAAATGTAAACAGTATGGGCCATAGACAAAATCTTTTCTCAGTATCACAAAATAACTTTTAAAAACTTGATTAATGTTTTTATCATTAAGAGAATTTATAACAAATAGAAGTGGTCAAGTGACTAAATTGTTTTCCTCTTCAGTTGCATAAGAGTGCAATAAATATTCTGAATGATTACAGATAAAATGTGTATAGTTCTAAAATGGGTTCATTGTAAAAAGTAGTTGAATGGTTTAGTCTTTAGGGGTTGGTTGGTTTGGACAATATGTGGATTATTAGCTTTTCTCTTGTGTGTCTTCTGTACAAACGGAGATTAGACTGAAGACATGAGGTAGAGGTCAGAGCAGTGTTTTTACAATCATTATCAAATAAGGCCAGTCTGTTTGTAAAGGAGTATGCTTACTTTGGGATTTTAGATTTACTTATTTTAACTAGTCAAATATGCCCCTGCTGTATTACTTTACAGAGATTTTTTAAAACTTGAAGTGAAAGTCTCAGAATCAAAAAAGACAACTGAATGCCAAGAGCCAAGAGACAAAACTTGTCTTCATTTTGAGATATAAATTAGGTATAAACACTTAATATAAACAATTAAACTTGGCTTTTTCATATTTATCTTTTAAAATTGTTTATTGTTGTAAAGCTATTGTACAGAGTAGCTATACTTACATAAATCAGATAAAGAGTACATTTCTCTTTGAACAATGTCACCCCTTCCCTCACTCTCTCAAGTTTTTCCCTCCCCTCCCCACCCATGTATAATTCATTTCCAACATAGTGTCTAGTATCTTTGCTGCATTTATTCATCCTTTGTCCCTCCATTTCTGTGCCTCTCCTTACTCTACCAGAGACAGATAAGGAAATACAAAGGCACAGTAGCTATGTGCATCTGATCATATAATATTTATCGAAATGAGCTCCAGGAATTGGAAACAAAAGGTTTTATTTTTCTTTGTTGCTATTTTTGTTTTCTTTTCCATATATATATTTTTTATTATGAAACTGAATTACAGAGAGGTTACAGTTTCATACATTAGGCATTGGGATAGTCTTTTCCTTGTTTCATACTTACCTTCAAGGATGACCATACTCTTAAAATGTTAGTGTTATATAAAATAGATGTGTATTTGTTTTGAAGATTTCAGAAAATTAATTTATTCATTTAAGTTCTCAGGTTTACTGATGATGTGACCGTAAGTTTATTTTAACATAAATAAAAAAAATCTTGCTCTTCTGCTTGTTTGAGATTTGGGACATAAATAACTATTGTTCATTTAAAAGACTGAAAGAATTTCAAGCATTTAGTTTCATATTAAACTTGAGAAGATAGGTCTTTAAGTTGAACCTTTCCTTGTTATAATGAGTATGTGAATTAATAATTCAGCATAATTCTGATTTAATTACTTTTAAATACCCAATTAAGGACAATTATTGTTTATACTAAAAATAGCATAATAGGAGGCTTCCAATGCCACATTAAAAAAATCCAGGATTCATGTTTTTTTAAGTGTCAAATTTGAAATAAAAATTATCTAGGAAAGCTAATCATATAATCCAGTGGTAGAGCCCAAGATTAACATATTCTACCATTGATGGTGCAAGGGCCATTTAGATAGTTATGACATCACTATGAGCCATAAAAAAATTATTAATATATGTAGGCTACAAGCAGTTGATGAGAAGCATTACATATCTCTCCTGCCATGTACCAAATGATTTGGTAGACCTTACATGGCCCTAAGGCTGGACAGTCCTGACTGCCTGGACTGAATTTTGTTCATTTAAACAAAAGAATTCATCTGAATTTCTTCATCATTCTTTGCAGAAGTGACATATCTCATTGGACAAATGATCAGGATTGTTTGCCTTGGTGTTTTTTCTCTTACATAATGATGCCTACATCATAATCTTTCTCCGTTGTCTTTTGGATTTAAACTTTGTTATATTTGACATTGTAGATTACCTTTTCATTTTCTCTACCTGGGACAAATTCTCCTAACTTTGCTTTAATGATACTACCCTCATCAGCTTTTTTCTTCAGAGTTTTTTTGACATTCTTTGCCAATCTCTTTGCTTTACAATAGCCTTAAATGTTGGTTGAGTTATTGTCCTATTCTAGTCCCTCTTTCAAATCTATATAGGATTTCTTAGCAGTCTTAACCATCTGCATAACTGTATGTTACTGATAGGTTTCTTAAATTTTTTATTGAATAATAATTGGCATTTGTTTGAAACAGACAGGCAAAATACTGAAGGAGCAATCCAACAACCCCAAAAGTTTACTTCTTTCTCTCTAATAATAATATATATATATAGAAGGAATAATCCAACAACCCCAATGGTTTACTTCTCTCTCTAATGATATATATCATTATATTCTATATATATCATATCTATGCTATATAATGATATATTCCACAGATATGTACATATATACATATATATTCATATATATATGTCTTCTCCTCTCTCCACATCTGTAGTCTCTCAACACAGCTACATTGAAATTGACAAGACTTATAATTCAACTTTCTTGAGGTTGTGTTTCCTCTAATCCTTATGGGTGTACTTCCCTACCTTGACTTGAATGTTTACTCCTTGTGCACATGCTGCTTAGTACTTAAGTCTAAGGAGAAACCTCTGGGCTCTTCTATTTTCTTTGGAGTTCTTGGTCCATAAACTCAGCTAGCTAGCTACCCTGGCCCTCCTGGATGATTCTCTGTAGGTTCGTTACTGTACTGAATTGGAGACCATATGTGCACACTTGACTCTGACACAGTTGAGAGCAAGAAATCTTTTTTTACCATCTATTCTTGAGTTTGTAGACTAAAAAGCAGAGGTTGAACAGTTCCCCTCCCTGACATTGTTAGAAATGCACTATGTCAAGCCTCACTACAGACTATAACGGAATCAGGTAATGTATGCTTCCTAGTTTTAGAAGCCATGTTCAAGTTAATTGATTAACTTTCATAGGTACAAGTTAATTTAACTTGGGGATGATGCCTGGTAATTTAATCCTTTGGTATATAGGTCTTGGGCACCACTATTTTTGTTAAGCTGGCTTGGGGATGCCAAGTCGAGTCAGAAGTTAAGGACCTGTGCTGTAGTTCGTTTTAGTTTTGAAATTGAAAGTGTCACCTCATATTCAGATTTGAAGCAGATCTCACCTCTATCCTAAAGCTTAATTGTTTGGCTTGAGGTGTTAACTAATGAGGCCTAGGGCTAATAGGGGATGTCTAGTTGATGTCTGGCAGAAGTGACTACTGGAGGACCAGTATCTCAGGCTCCTACTAAAATGCAGATTTTGTTTAAAGAAGCAGTTGGTTTAAAGGTGTTTAGGTGTGTATGTGTGTGTATGTGTGTGTGTATTCAGGGCCTGGACACTGTGGCTAGTGTTCTGCCACTCAAGCCAAGCTCCACTTCTTTGGGTTTGTTTGTTTGTTCTTTTTGGTAGAGATAAGAGTCTGGTGGTTTTTGTTGTCTGTGATCTCAGATTTCAGCCTCCTGAGTAGCGTGGATTGCAGGTATGAGCTACCAGCACCAGACAGATACACATTTTTAACAAGCTTCCAGGTATTCTTAGAAAACTAATACAATAAATTTGTGACTTTGATGAAAACAAATTGGTACTTCTGTCTCTTTAACTTTTCCTAAGTTCTAGCTTCACCACACATTTTAGCAAGCTGAGAAAAAAAAATTCCTGAGCAGAATAAAGGGAATTTAAATTCTACCAGTTCCCAAGTGGCAACTCTCCCTTCTGAGGGGTGTTCAAACAGTAGCAGGATCAGGCTTTTTGAGCAGCTTTCTGTGTTAAGGGAGAGCTTTGTTCAGTTGGTTCTTGGGAAGAAGTAACCCACTGCTTTTGCCTAGGGGACAAAAGCCCTATCTTTTGAGCCATTGTGTTAGAGTTGATGCAAAGCTTTGTTATATAAAACACATTCCCTTAAAAATGATCCTTAGCTTGCATTAGTTATGTGGGGTTCATTATTATATTTCCATACATGCTTACCATATATCCCAATAATTACCACCCTTTCTAACAAACTCTCTTCCTCCTTAGAAGCACATTCCTTTTAAAAAAATATATTGAGCCCATGCTCTGCCTTTTGGTTATTTTTGTTCACATTATGGCCACTGGATTGACCATGGCTCTCTTCTTTTCTTTGCTTATTGTTTGGTTTAGTATTTGTACTTAAGATGCATTTTAAATGCTGTCATATTTAACCAGACATTTATGTTAATTGAATGGTGGCTGCCAACATTGTGGGTAGATTTTCATCCATTATCCTAATTACTGTTACTATGCCAATATGGATGCTGTTTCCCTGAGTCATAGACCCGTTGTACTACTCACAAGAGTCTTGGTTTTCCCTTACCCTTTAAGGTCTGTCAAGTCACTTTTGTTAATCTTTTCATCTTGTTCACTCAAGTTTGAAGCAGCTGTTTTAACATGTTTCACCACATAAATTAAGCTGATCTGACAATTTGGCAATTATTAGGAAGATTTCATATCATCCAGATAATACATCCAGTGTTGCTTCTGATTTTTATTGTTGTTGTTGGTTGTATTTACCACAGTACACATTTTCCATTTGTTTTCAAGCATAAGGTACAAGTTGCAGAATTGAATGAGTATCTGTAGCTTATAATTAGAGTAATTTGTAAAAGTAACCTTTAAAAAAAAAACAGTTTTAATTTGGATCAGAAAAGTAGACCCAGAGAGTGATTTTTTTTAAAGTAAACATTAAAAATATTCAAGTGAAAAATATATAAGGTGATTGGAATTGTATCACTTAAAACAAAACTATCCTGCTTGCTATTAGAAAACTCCCTTTCCTCTGAAATAGATCAGTTAAGAGATTTATAAATGCATTGAAATAGGATTCCCTGTGGTTGGAATATTTAATATTTAGTGTCTTTGTCTTGCTCTCTCTTTTTACTAAAAGTAGAGATGTGATTTGAAATGCTGTATTGTGGTAGACAAAGCTAACACAGTAAGTGTATGAACTACCTCTAGGTAATTTTAATTTGGGTTTTATATTCTCTTATTCCTTTACTAACGGTGGAGAATATAAATCAGAAAAGTCATGGTAGAACAGTTTAAATTGTTCAGAAATGAAATTCTTTGTCAAATCCTAAATCCAGTTTTTAGAAGCCAGGTTTCAGTCACTCACAAACTTAATTTAAATCTTCCTAGGAATGCACAGTATCCCTGCCAAAGTTTTTTACAGGGCCATTGATGAAAAGATTTGTTTCAGAATATGCATTCTTTGTAAATACATTTCAGGAAGAAGTTAATGTAGAGGTTGGAAAATATTAGGGCGTGATGTTTTAATCTTATTTTATGATTAAACTCTTTCCAAAGATCTTTTCAAAAGGACACATTTTCTTCAGAATCACAAATCTTTAAAACTTTCCACATAAAAGCTTTAAAGTGATTGAAAGTCTTTCCTTAATGAGCTCAAATCCTCACATCTATAAGGTTGTAGTCTGTATTGCAAGTTAGCCAGAGAATATTTTTGTGTTACTTAATAAATGAAATATTTAACTGCTATTAATGCACTAGAAAATGTTTCAGTGTATTTGCAGTTTTGTAGCTTGATTGCTTTCCTTTTAAAGTCTCCATACTTTTTCATTTCATCCAATTAAATAACTCTTATCTTCCCCTACACCTCTGTTCTACTTTCTAGCAACCGCCATTCTACTTACTATGAATCTGATTTTTCTAGGTATGTCATAGAAGTGGAATCACACAATATTTGTTCTTTTGTTACTGGCTTATTTAATTTATCCATATTGTAGCTTGTGTGGCAATCTTCTGCTTAATCTACTCAATCTACGTAACAGTTTATCCTTTCATCAGTAGGTGGATATTGGGTTGCCTCTTTTTCTTTCCCTTTATAGCATATGTATAAAACACTCATATTACCATTTAAATTTTTTACTATGGAAAGTATCAGTGAATTTAAACATGGGGATTACTCCTTTCTTCTTTGATTTTTCCCATTGTCACTCAAGATTTCTGCTGGCCCAGTTTGAATATGAGAGTAGCTAATCCCTAGCCTGATCCAGAACTCTGCAGCACTTGATGAGGCAGCTCTATTTGGAGGGACTGAGCTGAGGTACGGAGGCTGATCTGGGACTTGGGATTCAGACATATAGAAGAAATGCTTCAAGTGCACATTACTTGCCAATATTTCTTTCATTAATTTCTTTTTTGTGATAACTTGCTTTTCTTTGGGACTATAAACATTTTTTCACTTATTTTGGAGAGTTTGTACCTTTTTTGTGTGTTTGTGTGTACCAGTCAGGGGCTTGAACTCAGAGCCTAGGCACTGTCCCTGAGCTATTTTTGCTCAAGGCTAGTGCCAGTGCCTTACCACTTGAGGCAGAGTTCTACTTGCAGATTTTTAGTGGTTAACTAGAGATTAGAGTTTCACACTTTCCTGCCCGGGATGGCTTTGAACAGCCATCCTTAGGTCTCAGTCTCCTGAGTAACTTGAATTACAGTTGTGAGCCACTGACATCGTGCCTGTTTGTGCTTCTCTGTTGATGTTCACAGTAAATTGTGAATTCAGTATTCAGTCTTAAAGTGTGAAGGAAAACATTTTGCATTTTAGAAGCATAACATTTACTTTATTTGAAGTGTTCTTATTTATGTGATTTTGGTAATGCATTTCTTAAGTATTATTTTTTCTTATCAATGGTATATATCTTACTACCCAGCTAGATTGCAGATGTTTAACAATAGCATTTATTAATGGGGAATTATATCTTATTATCTTTGTCTAATTCACCCTACTCGCCTGTACTACAATGAAGGACTTCTTTGACACTAAAGTTTTGTATTGGATCTCACTGGCTGTTATGCTTTTTAGAGTGTTTGTGACTCACAAATTGGATGATTGTATAAACAAAGTGAATGCAAGCAGCTTAACATCAACGTTTTGTATTATAAGAGGTAGAGGAATAACTTATGAACCTGTTGACTAGATTAGAGTAGCTCAGTGAAGTCTGACCTCTTCAGTACTCTTGGTATGTATAGATTCTATTGGAAACAGCATAGAATTGAATAGATGTTTATAATGTTATTAACCTCTACGGAACACTATATTAACTTGGGACAAGTATGTCCTCTTGTTGCTGTATGTAGCAAGATTTTTTTTTTTTGGCCAGTCCTGGGCCTTGGACTCAGGGCCTGAGCACTGTCCCTGGCTTCTTCCCGCTCAAGGCTAGCACTCTGCCACTTGAGCCACAGCGCCGCTTCTGGCCGTTTTCTGTATATGTGGTGCTGGGGAATCGAACCTAGGGCCTCGTGTATCCGAGGCAGGCACTCTTGCCACTAGGCTATATCCCCAGCCCCGTTTTTTTGTTTTTTTTTTTTTTTCCAGGCAGGAGAGAACGTTTATTACCGAACTGCTGGCCTGTGGCCAAGATGATCCATGGCCGGAGAGAAGAGAGAGAGAGAGAGAGAGAGAGAGAGAGCAAGATTTTTTAAAGTTAAATTGCGATTGGCTTCTAGTTAAGGAAGAATGTTCAGCTGTAGCTAGTGGTATTTACCAACTGTGCCTGTGAAAACGTTCTTCTTTACCCTCAGATGCTCACTCAGCCTTCTTCTGTTTTCCTAGTGACATTATTATAGCCATTAGTCATCAGAGAAATTAAAAGCACATTTACAAAGCATGAATTATCAGGGTTTCCCTTCAGCTTCTCAGCATTCCTGTTTATGATGAAGGCAAGTGTGGGAGGATTTTTGAAAACTTACGAGAATTTAGTTATTTGTTATGTAAAGATACAAACCCATATAGAATTGTAATATATAGCCAAGAGGTTTGTTTTTATTTTGGGGGATTGGGTTGCTCAATAGCTTTAGATTTTGCTTAATTGAAAAAGAGATGAGATTGTGGCCATTAAAGAAAGAAATTGGAGCATTCTTTTGGCAGTGACTCTTCATTGATACCACCAGCAATGTAATTAGGTTGTCAGCTAGGATATAATGAGCAGGATGAATGTGACCTATCAAATTTTTTTTTCAGATTGTTTTATTTATTGTCAAAGTGACCTACAGAGGGGTTATAGTTTCATACGTAAGTCAGTGAATACATTTCTTATCACACTTGTTACCTCCTCCATTTTTTTTTAATTTTTAATTTTTTAATTTTTGGCCAGTCCTAGGGCTTGGACTCAGGGCCTGAGCACTGTCCCTGGCTTCTTTTTGCTCAAGGCTAGCACTCTACCACTTGAGCCACAGCGCCACTTCTGGCCATTTTCTGTATATGTGGTGCTGGGGAATTGAACCCAGGGCCTCATGTATATGAGGCAGGCACTCTTGCCACTAGGCCATATCCCCAGCCCCTCCTCCTTCATTTTTGACCTATCAAAATTTCTGTTTTTCTGGGTATAGAAAAAAAGAAATACAAAATGTAGCAAATCTAATTTATTGGCCATTTTTTTACCTACCAGTCTTTAGTAATTTTATTTATTACTTTATAGATTATATAAGGTTGTTACATTAGGAATGTTAACCATATAGGAATGTTAACTAGTTTAGTTGTAATAGTTACCAAAGGGTTTATTCCTTTTTATGATATGCATTTTCTTCTTTCAACTTTCTCTTCCCCTCAACTGAGAGTACAAGTGAGTTATTTAACTTGTGGGACTTAGATTTTATAACCCCTGAAAGGGGAATCCCTTAAAGAATCTTTCTTCTTCCCTCATGTTGTCTATTGTGCTACTTTTGGAACTTCTCATTACCATAGTTCAAAGAATTAATTTTACCAAATGTTGTCACTGATTTGTGGAAAATCGTTCCTTAGGAAAACTGTCTAGTGAGCTTACACCATGTGAATATAACTCCAAATGAATTTGGTTCCTATAAAGTATGTATGTTAAAAAAAAGTTTCTAGAATTTCATTTGAAGGGATCATTGAAGTTTGTGAAAATTTTAGTCTATCTGGCCTTAAAGTTGCCAACTCAGTTTAGTAACTATCTCTGCAGTAATATGTTCATAGCCATCTCTATATTACTGTCATTTCAACCTGGGTTGAAAATGTTTACTATTTTTTAAGCTTAGTCTTGGTTAAGCAATAATAAGTGCAATTTCTGACTCAATATTAGATGTGTATTTTTTTTCTTTTTGGGGGTTTGAACTAAGTACCTAGTAGTTTCTAGAGAGGAACTCTGCCTTGAGCTGTACTTCAGGCCTTACTTTTTCTCATATATTTTAAAGTGCAAACCTATTTTGTCAGTTGAGTGCTGGTGTCTCATGCCTATAATCTAGCTCTCTGGACGCTGAGATCAGAGGATCTACTACCATTCAAAGCCAGCTTGGGTAGACAAATTTGAGAGCTTATCATCTCCAATCAGCAAAAATCCAGAATTGGGAGGTATAGCCCCAGTAGTAGAGTGCCAGCCCTTAGCAGGAAAGCTCCAAGCAAGAGTGAATAGGTCCTGAGTTCAAACCCCAGTACAAAACAAAGCAAAACCATTTTGTTTATGTATTAGCCAAAGCTGTATTGAATTATTTCCTTATTCACGATAAAGCATACCAGATTGAATGGTTTCCTAATCACTCAATTCCTTTTTTTTGTTAGTATATGCTAATGCCATTAAAATGTCTGCATTGTTATTTGAGTGGAAGTTGCCAAATATTTATATGCTAATTAAATATAATTATTAATTGCTTTGCTTAACTGTAGTCTTAAATTCCATGTGGACAACTGCATGTATCCATTGGCTAACGCATCCCTTATATAAAAATATTGAAAGAATGATGCAGCTATTTGGTTGTGTAACAAGTTATATGTTATAAATGTTTTATTATTATTTTAACTATAGAGACTGAGTTTTATAAAGATAGGGTGATCTAGTTTTGTAAAGATAGAGTGTCCTGGGAAGGAATATAACATCATCCAATTTTTTTTAACCAAGTTAGCTTGAGCTAGTGGTTAAACCAGTATTCCAGATAGCTAAAGTTACTTTGTTTCCCTCAAATATTTAAACTGTCTTTGAGGAGTTTGAGTTTATCACCCTTTGGTGCACACTGTTTGGAAACTGCCATTCTTATTTAAGAATTATTAACAGTAGGACGTGTAAACTGAAGTCTCTTTGGAATCCAAGTGAACTTTAAACATAGTTTAGACTTCAAGTTGTCTTTACCTAGGACTATTAAGTCTTTAAAGTGAAAGTAATTTTGTAAAGCAGAAGTAAAATAAGCACAAATGTTCCTATCTGTCCTCACAGATTTGTTTTAAGGGAATCATTGACATGACATAATGGTTTTTGCTTTGTTTTGTTGTTTAAACATTTCGAAGAAACTCGTTATTTAGACACTGGTTATTTGATAAAGGTACTATAAAAACAACTGAGGTATAGAGAAATGGCTTTTTGTTACCTAGTGTTACTTATTTAAGTCTTCCAATGTGGTCAATAGTAAAGGTGTTCTGAACACTGAAGGAAAGTATGTAAATGAATACTTCACAGTTGTGATTGTTAGGTATATAATTTGATCTGAACTGTGTAATGGGAAAGGCGCATATTATCATTCCTTAAAAGACTTGGAAAAGAATGTGCTCAAGAGCATTTTTTAGTACAAGTCCAAATTAATACAAAATTAACTTCTTTTCTGCAGACATTTTGTTTCCTCATTATAAAAGTCTTGTCTGTCCTAACATGAGATCAAGAACTTTGCATAGTTTTAAGGCAAACTAAAGCCTAATGGTACAGGATTTCGGCAATTTTAACAAATCTTAAATTTCAATTATAAAGAAGAAAAACCACATAATAAGCACATTTGTAACACAGGAATGTTTTCCCTTCTAAATACAGTTGTGTTTTAATGTTTGATTTGACACATATGAGACTACAAAGTAGTGTTAGTGCCTTAGCATTGCTTTGTTCAAAAAGATTGGAATTTCTGGAGAGGTGTGGACCAAAATGATCTGGTTGTTATGGTAAAACTTAATCCTGTGTCATTCAGGAAGTTTTCATACAATTAAAGATTTCACCACCCACCTCACTTCCCAACGTTTGAGATATCACTTTATTTTTGCTTTGTGAAAGTTTTTCCACAGTTGATAGCCGGTAGCCATTTAAGCTGTCTTTAATTTCCTCTGCTTCCATTTTTCCTTTGTAGATTTAAGCCACAAATGTAAATAAACTCTATAGGCTGCCCATATACAGTGAATGGTTTCTAAATATCTGGAGTTTGGAGTATTTATTGTATTTATATGCTGTGTTTCATAAGGGGTATGTGTGTGTGTGTGTGTGCGCGCGTCTGTGTGTGAGAGAGAGAGAGAAAAATGTTTTTGTAAAACATTCTTGTTGAAACAGCAGATTTAGTTGGATGCAAACAATAGTCTAGGGCTGAGATGTAGCTCAGTGGTAGAGGACTTGCAAAGCCTGGGTCTAATCCCCAGCACCAGCAAAACTATTCTAGAGGACTTCCTGGCAATTTTATTGACCTTTTTAGTTTTGAAAGGTTTCTAAAGCTGTTGTGTCACCCATTTTCTCTTATCACATTAGCATTTACATGTTGACAGAGGGGAGCTAGATAATTTATTCTGAAGATTTACCTGTTTTTTATTTGTAAGAGCTATGAAAAGGAATATTGCAGGTAGCAAAATTGGCTACCCTTTACACTGTGCATTTTCATACCTTCATTGAATGCTCAGATTCGGAGTACCAAACTAAAGTAGATACCATTCATGAGTGCTACTGTCTAAATTGATGAACTTCTTTCTGCCTTTCTAACCCTCCCCCTATATTTATTGAGCAAATACTATATATATGATCACATTGTAAAGTGCTGGTGTTTCTTATGTATTGTAGAGGAGTGTGAAAACTGTTTGAAAGTAAGCTTCCCATTCCTATTGCAAAATTCTCTACCTCACTCCTCAATCCTAGTTACTTAGGAGGCTGAGATCTGAGGATTTTGGTTCAATGCCAGCCCAGGCAGGAAAGTCCATGAGACTCTTACCTCAATTAACTAATCAATTCAAAAGCTGGGAGTAAGTGGAATTCTGGTGGCTCAAATGGTAGAATGCTAGTGTTGAGCAAAATAAAGCTCCAGGACAGCACTCAGGCCCTGAGTTCAAGCCCCAGGAATGGCGTGTGCACACACACACAGCATAAGAAGCAAAAGTAAGGACACTTTCTTGAGATAAAATAACTTTAAAAAATTCCATGCAGTATTTATTTTAGCCTCAAATTTAGACCTAATCTTTTTTTTCCTTCTTTTGAGATATAGTCACTAAAACTAAAAATTATATGCTATATAGACTCTGAGCTTTCAGGATGTGCTTAATGATGACTATCAACTCTTGTCCTTTTTTTTAGGTGTGAATTTGAGGACCTCATACTTGCCAGGCAGGTTCTCTGTCTCTTGATCCATGTCTCCAGCTCCTAGCTCATTCTTCTTTCAGGATTCCATTTATTTATTGATTGATTGATTGCCAAGCCTGAGCACTGTCCCTGGCTTCTTTTTGCTCAAGGCTAGCACTCTACCACTTGAGCCACATCGCTACTTCCAGCTTTTTCTGTATATGTGGTGCTGAGAATCCAATTCATGCTAGGCAAGCACTCTACCATTAGGCCACATTCCCACCCCCAGGATTCCTTTTCGTAAAACCTTTTCTGGCTTAGTAACTTTGTTTTAGTTTTCATTAGAAGTTAAATTCTGTTGAAATCTGACTATAGGAGACAGAAACTACTTGATTTTGTTTCTCAAAGCATACAAATGATTCCAGAATCACTAAGCTCCAAAGGATTCTTCAGTGTTCTCATTCATTTTATCTAAGTATGTATTCAAATTACTCTGTCAGTGTGCTTAACCAAATACTTTTAATTTCTCAGCAAATGCCTTCTGGGTTGGAGGAATCTCAGCAAGTGGTGGATTGCCTACAGTTCTATATAGTCTTTACCTTCTGTGTGTTCACATCTCAATGAGTGATTTAACTATGGTAAATTATGAATGTTTTCATAAGTAAGCATTCCCACAAAAACTAGAATGCAGAACTTAAAGTTTTGGGGTTACTATTTGCAGTTGTTTTAGGCCCAAATTAATTTCAGATCCTTTGACTACTTTTTTTCTTTACCCCTCAGTACTGGTTTGAATTCAGTGCTTTACACTTGCTAGGGCAGACACTTTACCTTTTGGGACCATACCACCCACCCTCTGTATAGCTTATTTTCAGGTAGGGTCTTAATTTACCCATGGTCACGTGAGACTAGGATTCTCCTACCTTCATCTCCCATTTAGCTGAGATTACAGGTATAACCCACCATTCCTGGCTTCTTGGTTGAAGTAGGAGGAACTTGTTAACATTTTTCCCTGAGCTGACTTAAAATTTTCCCATCTTCTGCTTCCTCTGTAGCAGGAGTTCTAGGTTTGTACCAGTACATCTTTCACGTGAAAGACTAGCTTTTGTGTCTTACAGCACCACACAAGTGACTCACACTTTAGTGACAATTGTGGCCACTGGCAGTTTTGTTTCAGATGATGTACATACATCTCAAAACAAAATGTTCACAGCTCTCCGAATTAAGAAAGATACCAATAAATATATTTTTATCATACTGGTAACAGTTTAAGATTGGGAAATTATTTTTCTTTTCTGTTTGTAGTTTTCTCTAACACACATTAATTTTACAGTTAGGAAAAAATACTGTTGTTTGTTCAAAATAAAAAGAACCTAGCTCCAGTTTTTTTCTTTTTTGTTGAAACATGACAGAGAGCATGTTATCTTTCTGATCATGAATATTTAGAGAACTTGATATGGGTTAGCCCTGAGATCTGATGAGATCCCAGTAGTGTGGTTGTATACTTTCTGTGTCTGGGTTATATCTGATGTGATCATAAGGAATTATAATGGAAGGGAAGGAAGGAGGAAGTTCTCCGTGTTCTATTTTCTGGTTTTGAAGTATTAACTTTGTTGCAATAAAGGCGCGTCTCTCTCGCTCTCTCTCTCTCTCTGTGTGTGTCTACATATTAACTTTTATTTTAAGTCCATAATATCAAATCCTCTGAATATGGCCTAGTGACAAGAGTGCTTACCTCGTATACATGAAGCCCTGGGTTCGATTCCCCAGCACCACATATATAGAAAATGGCCAGAACTGGCACTGTGGCTCAAGTGGCAGAGTGCTAGCCTTGAGCAAAAAGAAACCAGGGACAGTGCTCAGGCCCTGAGTCCAAGGCCCAGGACTGCCCCCCCCCCCCAACTGCATACTATAACTCACTGTGATAAATCAAATTGGTAGCAAGCATATTTGCAAGGGGAAACAGAGTACTTGATAATATTCAGATAATTGAATTAATTCCATTTAGTTTTTATACTTTCTGCCTTAAGTGTAAGTGTATCACAGTTTTTAATTATTGCAGCATGGATATACACTATAGTTTGTTTGTTTTTTTTCTGCTGCCTAATGAGGAAAGATCACTTGTTTATTTTTGCCCAGTATTTCCACAGAGGGTGCTGATTAACTTGGTCTTATTTCAACTTTCTCTTTGTTATTTTGGAAAAATTGTTTTTGTTCAGTTATCTGAAAATCCATGTTGTCTTTGGAGCAGAGATGGAAGGTAAAGAAAAGCAAGGCAGGAACTTAGTGATAACAGAGCAGAGTATGCTAGATGAAGGTCCAGTGGAAGATAAAAGGGGTTGTTACCACAGGAGGCAGGTCAGGAAGCAGCAGGACCGATAGGACTGAAGGATAATTGATGAAGGAAACAAGTGGGATCTATTGCTAATACCTGTCATGTGCATAGAAACTTTTAGTTTTGGAAAGCACAGCAAGTTCACATTCATGGTTTGTACAACTTATACGTAAATACAGTTGAACTTACTTGATGATTTGAAACTTCATTTTCATTTTAGTTTTTGTGGTTCTATTCCTCAATTCATTGAAAAAATCTTGTACCAATCCCCATAGTGTTAGAGCTTCATACACAAGTGCTTAGAGTTTGCAAAAATCTATTGAAAAAATACAAAACACCTAATGAACTTAATATGGATTCTTCATATTAAGATCAGGTGTGTATACACACATTGAGGCATCTGGATAGAAGAGAATAACATTTTTTTTAATGTTCCAAAACCAGTGTCTCATATCTCATTTTGTTCAAGAACCTACTATATCATTGCCTAGTGTCTTTATGAACTTCAAGTAATACTTTCTGCTTATCCTTAATTGGTTTTTGGTAATCTGATCCAATCGGTCTAATCAGTACACCACACACTTTAGTATTCAGTTTGGCATATATTTATTGTCTATATCATGTTTTATAATGAGAGTATGAAATACTGTAATGATGCTGAAATTGCATTTGTGTGTCTCTTGCCCCAAACAGGATCCTATAACTATGTTTCTATAAACATAGATTGTACTAGTGTCATATATGATATGACACTACTTTTTTTTTTTTTTTTTTTGGCCAGTCCTGGGCCTTGGACTCAGGGCCTGAGCACTGTCCCTGGCTTCTTCCCGCTCAAGGCTAGCACTCTGCCACTTGAGCCACTTCTGGCCGTTTTCTGTATATGTGGTGCTGGGGAATCGAACCTAGGGCCTCGTGTATCCGAGGCAGGCACTCTTGCCACTAGGCTATATCCCCAGCCCGATATGACACTACTTTATCATCCTAATTCTCCGTACTACACCAATTTTTTCCTCTTTCCCCAGCCCTAGCAACTGCTGATCTTTTTAATGTCTCCATAGTTTGTTTTTTTCTGGGGTTTTGAGGGGGTTGGTTCATGAGTCTCAAACAGAGGTCTCAAACATCTGGGAACTGTCTTTCCACAGACAGTTGTAATATTGTAGTAATATTACAGTTATTATAAAAGTCCTATGTACAAACCCTACAGCAATAGTTTCACGTCAGTCTCCCATCCCCAGAGTAGTAAGGGTGATGAAATGGAAGACTGAAGAATGCCATTCTGATCTTTGTCCTGGCCGGAGTGCCAACAAGAATGCACCTCCTTGTAGTGTCAGAAAGGTCCAGCTATCAATATTTCCGAAGGTAGCCTCTTTCCACTGCCCTAGATCTTCAGCTTGAAAAGAAGACACCATATTCAGTTACCAGTCAACTGAGCCATCCTTTCTGTGTGATCGCCTGGTATCTCGTCACTGTCTGTCACTTAGTAAGCTCTAGTTTATCTTATATTGGCCATTGTATTTTCTTCATGGAAGAAAGTAAAATGCTTTTTTGTGTTACTAAGTTAGGTAAAGTGCTTGCATGTATAAAGTGTTTTCATAAAGGGCAGTTTCTTGAGGGAGTTCCCTAAAACCAGCTGTTAATCGAGAGAGGGTGCAATAATAAAGTATTGTTATTAACAAAGGAAAGTGCATAGGTTGTTGAACAAGTGAAGATTTGTGTATAGGAACTACAAAAACTTTGAGAAGTAAATAATGAGGCTGGAATTTTTTTCCCTAACCTCATTTTTATTTTTTAACAGTCATCAATTCCACAAATAAACTTGATATGAGATATAGAAACAATCCTCTCCTCTAGTTATTGTCTTACCTATTTGCCTTTTATTATTAATTAATTTCGGTGCCATTGACTGGGCCTTGAACTCAGGCCCTGGACTTTGTCCCTTCAGTTTTCACTCAAAGCTGGTGTTCTACTACTTGGCACCCAGCTTCACTTCTGGCTTTTTGGTGGTTAATTTAAAGTAAGCGTCTCATAGAGTGTCCTTTGTAGACTGGCTTTCAGCAGTGATCTTCAGATCTCAGCTTCCTGAGTAGCTGAGATCACAGATGTGAATCACCAGCAAGCACCCCGCTCCTATTTGCTTTTTAAATGAGCATTGTGAGAAACAAAAAAAGATGGGGAACAATTGTGAAAACTTCTATGTGGAACAGAAATGAATCGTCAGTTAAAAAATAAGACAGGCTGTGAATATATTACCGTTTTTATTTGTTTAAGATTGTGGTGTTTTCCCCCCCTGGACTCACAAAGGACTCAGAATTGTTCATGCTTCCAAACATTATGAAGACAACGGAGAATCTAGTGTATGATATCCTCAATTGCTTGTAACTATTAGAGTTCTGAGAGATTTGGTAAGAGCTAAAATGATTAAAGCTTGAAGATCATATAGAAACAATGATCACCGAATATTCAATTCCTTAGCCATCCCTTACAGTGCACTTACCAAATCCCTAGATAATTAAAAACATACTTGAATTCAACAGAAACCTTTAAATCCTTGGATACCTTTGGTATCTTTTGTTGTTGGTGGTGGTGGTTGTGGGGCTTGAACTCTGGGCCTGGGCGCTGTCCCTGAGTTCTTCAGCTCAAGGCTAGCACTCTAACACTCTAACGTAACCTGAGCCACAGGGACACTTCCAGTTTTCTGGTGGATAATTGAAGATGAGAGTCTCATGGACTTTCCTGCCTGGGCTGGCTTACAACCGTAATCCTCGGATCTCAGCCTCCTGAGTAGCTAGGATTACAGGCGTAAGGCACCAGTGCCCGGTTTACCTTTGGTAATTTTATGAAGTAATTTTGCCTTTGAGAAAGCTAGTTACTCAGTTTTTCCCACTTAAAATGTCATATTCTGTATGTAAGCTGTCACAGTTTTACGTAGAATGTTGAAAAAAAAATGGACTTGCAGTGTTGTCAGCCTTGAAACATGAAAGAGTACATCACAATCACTACCTGACTTAAACCTGAAGTGAATTAGTATTTTTGAAACTTTTGTGATGAGGAAACCCTGTTTTGGCTCTGATCTGTATTTATGTGGTGCATGAGGGGTGTGTAATGCTGGCTTTCTCCTATTATAATTTTGGAAATATAATTTACTGGGAAATCCTTACCCAGAAGCCATTAGCAAATATTGGCCAAGAGAAGACCTGTTTATCTTACTTAATTAAGACAGTTGGGTTGATTGACAGGCGATTAGGAAACGGAAAGGAAATCTTGAAGAACGCTTAGAACATTGTATGTTACTATGAAAGTGGCTACTTGCTTTTTGTACTGAGTTCTGCTGGTTAGTCCAGGATGTTCTTTCCTTCTTGTCTTCTTTTTTTTTTGTCCAATCCTGGGGCTTGACCTCTGGGTGTTATCCTCCAGCTTCTTTTGCTGCAGGCGGCATTCTGCCACTTGAGCCACAGTGCCACTCCTGGCTTTTTTGAGTAGTTAATTGGAGATAAGACGCTCACAGACTGTCTTGCCCGGGCTGGCTTTGAACTGTGATCCTCAGATCTCAGTCTCCCGGCATTTTTGTTTGTTTGTTTTAAAGTAGGACTGAGATTACAAGTACCTTACCATTTGAGCCATACCTCCAACTCTGCTTTCTGCTGGTTATTATGGAAATAGAATCTCCCTAGCTTTTCTATCCAATCTGGCGTGGACCATCCGTCCTCCAGATCTCAGACTCCTGCGTAATTAGGGTTATAGGCATGAGTCAGTGGTGCCCAGCCCTTCCTGCTTTCTTTCTGCTTTTTCCTTGGTGGGGTGTTCTTACCCCAGTAGCACATTCTTCCTGTGCAATATCATTTTGTGTTCCTACTCTGTCTTCCCAATATGACATCTAAACCAAAAACCTGGGTCAGGGCCGTTACACAAGGTGGGAAGCAGATGTCCGGTCAAGGTATATTCTGAGGTTTTTAGGAACTGAGGTGATAATTACATTTTTCGGTACATTCCAGGTGGGGTCCAGTGGTTACAGCCCTTTCCCAATCTTTAGCCTGTAGCTGTTCCGCAAGACCAGGTACATTTCTTGGAATACTTAGCACATTCTCTGGGTGGGGGTCAGGGAGGGTTACAACTGGAGCTAATCTTTACTGCACAAAGTTTCGGTGGAGTCACCAACTCTACACTTGTTTAGGGAAAGAATTTTCTTTTCCTTTACAGTACTAGGACTTGAACTCAGAATCTCAAGCATATGTGGATTTTTTTTTTGCTAGGCTGGCACTCTACCATGTGGAATTTTCCAGAACCATCTCCTGGCCACTTTGAATATTGGGTTTCATTTTCATTGTCCATACATGCATACATTTCATTTCCTTCTCAGTCCCTGGTTTCCCCCATCCCTGAGGCTCCCATCCATATTTGGGTCCTACCAAAAATTTCCAGATTCTTTTTTTTTTTTTTTGGCCAGTCCTGGGCCTTGAACTCAGGGCCTGAGCACTGTCCCTGGCTTCTTTTTGCTCAAGGCTAGCACTCTGCCACTTAAGCCACAGCGCCACTTCTGGCCATTTTCTGTATATGTGGTGCTGGGGAATCGAACCCAGGGCCTCATGTATACAAGGCAAGCACTCTTGCCCCTAGGCCATATCCCCAGCCCCAAAAAATTCCAGATTCTGAATATGAAATAAGATGTTATTATTGTTTGTGGGTTCCCCTTATTTTGTTGAACAGGACCTTCTCTAGCCTCATTCATTTTACTGAAAATGTGATCATTTTCATTTCTCATTTGATAATACATCATAGTGCATGTAAGCCACATTTTATTTATTAATTTGTCTATCAAAATTTACTTTAACATTTGTCTCTGAGAAAGTAAAATTATTGCAATAACAATGTCTTTCTAAGATCTTACTGCCTTAGTCATTGACTGTCCTTAAATTACCCTATTATTTATATTTTGAATATTTGTCTCCTGATACCATTTGTGTCAGAAGAATCACAGAGAATTGAGCCATTGGTGTCTACCTTAGCAGTTTTTGCCCCTTTAGGCCTCTGCACACAGTGCAGAGCTCCTGTATCTTGGAGCAGAGATGGCAGGTGTAGGCAGTGATGATGCAATTCCTGACTTCAGCTCAGAGTAGCAGAACTCTCTTGTACTGGCTGCTAGCTTTGGGGAAGCTGCATGGGAAAGGGTGAAGGACTACTTGTATGGGAATAAATAATTTGCTGTTGGGAAGGAAAGACTTCAGAACTACTGTTTTGTTCAATTAACTGCCCTGTAATAGGAATTTAATAGTTACAAACACATTCATTCACAACCTCTGTATATTTTTGATATTTCAAGGGATTTTACCTCATGGCCTGGGATCTATCCTTTAGCCGTGTACTCAAGCATAGCAATTTACCACTTGCTTACCACAGTTCCACTTATCATCTTTCGTGGTGCATTAGGGATAAGAGTCTGACAGATTTCCCTGGCCTTAAGGTTAGCTTCAAACTATGATACTTGGATGTCAACCTCCTGAGTAGGTAGGATTCCAGGGGTGAGCCACTGGCACCCAGAATCTCTATGTGTCCCATCCAGGACATTTCATTTCCTCAGAAGCTACTGGAGCCTCAGTAGTCTGCTTACTGAGAGGCTAGGATTATAGACTGTGCCAATGGTACCCAACATCTACCCACACCTAGGTGAGGCCGAAAATATGATATTTCCCATTAGGAAATAAGGTTTCAGTAGCTATCTTAGAAGCCTGTGAATTGGGGTAGACAGGAAAGCCTGGGGCTTGGGTGGTATTGAACTGAGGGTGAATCAATTTTGAGCCATCAAGGAGGGAATATGTTGGCTTATTTATAACCAGTGAAGCATTTAGGTTTTTTGTGTGTTCCAGTGCTGCTATTTGAACTAAGGGCCTGAGTTCTGTTCCTTTGGTGCTCATGGCGAGCACTCTACAACTTATGTCACAGGTCTGATTTTGGCTTTTGTGGTTCATTGGACCACAGTGCCCTTAGACATTTTCTGAGTTGACTGAGAGATCACCGTGTTCCTCAGATCTCGGTCTCCTGATTAGCTAGGATTCTAGTCAGGAGTTATGGGCACACTTATTGCGGACAGAAACATATAAGCCTCTAAGCAGAATGTTCACTCATCTGTATAGACAAGTCTCAGTTGTTTTTCAGTTTTCCATTCCCGTCTAGTAATTACTCAGCCCCAGTTGGAAAGGGAGACCCATAGAGCTGACTTCCTCCTCTCCTCAGGTAGAGCTGACTTCCTCCTCTCCTCAGGTATAGATCCCTCCCCCGGAACTATAAGGAAGATGAACAAGTAAAGAAATAAGTGGACTTTGGCACAAAAAAAGTTATCCCCTGGAAAACAGGAGCAGTGAGGCTTCTAAAAAGAATACCACTTTCTAATTTGCACAGAACTGCTGATTTCCACCATGGGTTGAGACCCAGGACTTGAGTGGTGGCAGAGGACACACCTGTGGGAAGGCTGGTGAACTCTCATGGATGACAGTGAGGGCTGTGTGCAGAAAGTCAGATCCTGTGGGGAAACAATGTACTCATTGCCTATCACAGTGAGAGTTTTGGAGAATTGTCTTCCAGAAACTTCTAGAAGTGGGTTGTGAAAATCAACCTGTTCCCCATAGTCACTTCTCTCTTCCCACCATGCAAGTCTGCATATAAGAGTCCTGCCAGAAAGGGACTATGGTGAGAGATTGAGGATGGGGAGGGTGGGCTCTCACTCTCCTTGTCACCAATCTGCCCACAGCACCCTTTGTTCCATCTTTACTATGTGGATGGACTTCTACCCTTCTGATTTCTATGAGCCCAAGAACCGAGACACCTTGGATGAACTCATGTACTATGTCATGCTCAGCACGTCCTCTGCAGACCTGCTCCTCTGCCTACACATTCTTCTGGATGAGCTGCAGGAACCTGTGAGGAAGGAGAGGAAGAAAAAGAGGAAGTAGTCCTTGTGTAGGTACCTGAGAGCCTGTGAGTAGCTATGAAACCTGGGCCTCTATATTTGGGTTTGTTGGAAAGGAGGCTTTAGCAAACTCAGCTTGGCCAGATGTGCTGTTAGGGATATTCTCTGCCAGGCAAGATCTGTTCTCTATTTGAAAGTACTTGGCCATAGCCACTGATTAGAAACATCTTACCTTCTCATCAGTGTTCAGTCAAAACTCAAATTCTACAGGTTCTTCCACTGGATCCTTATGGACGTTTAGTCCCACCTTCACTTCCAGTGTCCACTGTTATAAATCTTCTATCTATTTCCATTCTCAGGATTTTGCTGTGGGAGAGCAGGTTCTCCTGTCCTCCAGATAATGAACACATCAATGATGTCAAGGATGGTGATGGATGGCGATCTGGAGCCAGCCAGGAAGCATATACAGGTTTTGAACCATGTGGACTTCCCAGTGGATCTGAACCCCTCATGTGAAACAATTGAATCTGCAAGTATCCAGGAGGAAGAAGAAAGTGATCCAGACTTCCACAGTCAATATAGATCAGCTCTCATGTAGTCTACTCAGCACTCCTCTTGGTGTGCTGGAACAAGTAGCATCCATAGGGCTAGTGGAAACTTTCCCAAGTCTATGTTCATGAGAACCCATAAGGGAGGTCAAAATGTTAGATTCTGCTGAGGAAAGTGAATCTGCCCTCACAGATTATCTGGAAAAATCTGTCCTGCTGCAGGAGAATCAATCTCCAATTAAGAAAGTAGAGTCTGCTCCTCCTTCACAACAGGAAGGAAATTCTGCCTTTAAGGATGAGGTAAGATCCCTATGAGCACTCTGATCTAGACTTTCTTCCTGAAGACAACTTGGAGGCCCATGATGACTTAGAGATTCCCTCCCCCATCCCTGGGAAAATCTCTGTTTTTCATTGTGCCCTGTTTGCTTTTTTTCCCCCTAAATATGGAATAAAATTTATTTCAGCATTTACCATCACCCCCACATGCCTCTTTCTAGAAACTCAAAATGTTGGATGTTCTCAGAAATGTGCTAGCTAGAATTGTTTTTCAAGAGAAGAATTAAGGCAACTGTGTACCAAATCTTCCAGATTGTTGTCCAAATTTGGTAAATAAATCGGCAAAAGAGTATAAATATATTGCCAGTCTTAAGAAGTTTCACAGTTTAATTGTGTCAATAATGTAAATTAGGAGGAAAACTTTACTAGGCTTGAAGAAAACCCAGGTATTGGGAGTGAGAAGGCTCACTCACAAGAACTCATGTGCTTTTTACTTTCCCTCCTCTACCACATTAAGATATTTAGCCATTTACTTTTCTTTTTCTTTCTTTTTTTTTTTTTTTTGTTGTTGTTGTTTGCTTTTCCTGGGTCTTGAACTCTTGGCCTGGGCTCTGTCTTTGAGCTTTTTTTTTTCCCCTTTAGTACATTTTTTGTACTACTTTTTACCTCCTCCCTCATTTCCCCCCTCCCCCCTCCCCCTTCCCCTCTCCTCCCAAGAGTTGTGCAGTTGGTTACACTAAATGGTTTCTAAGTGTTTCTTTTTGAATGGTTTGTCTTTTGCTCTTTGTCTCTCGATTTTGGTATTCCCTCTCTCTTTCCCAGTACTATTACCCGTATGAACAGTGTCCAGGGTACTTGGATGTAATACAGTGGTAGCACTGTACAGTGTACAGCTATGACCTGTTTGTTTTAAAATGTTCATTGTATTTATTCTTCTAAGTTATTAAAATGTCATCATTTACATTGTACTGTACAATTTATGAATTTAAATATTGTGTTTTTTTATCCTGCAATGTGAGGCCCCAGAAACATGAGTCCTGCCTGAATGGGAGAAAACACAGAATGACCTAGAGCTGTACAAGAAAACCTACTGGACATACAGAGAAATATTAAATGCACAGGGAGTGGCAAGGATTCCAGGCCATACCTCCTTTGGGTGTTACAGTGGCTACAAAATTTCTAGGACATAGGACATCAGATGTTCTACAATGGTGTTCTGTCATTTACAACAAATGCCAGAATAATTGTAGTGCTGTGTGGGACTTCTAACAGTAAGTTGAAGGACACATATGCATCCATCATGCCTTGTGCAAATATGTAAGAAAATTTAACCTCAAATAACATTAAGAGATTACTTTGGGGAGAAACTACTTGACCAAATACATAGGAATGCCATCATCAACATTAGAATAGATGGCCATAGGTATGCCAATTATCATGGTCCATCCCAGTAATTCTAGCTTCAAGTGTGGCCTAATCTAAAAATGGAAGTTCACAGCAGCACCTGTAGAGAAATCTGAAAGACTCTTACCCAGGGAACCAGCGTGAGGAAGGAACTAGAGGTGTGACTCAATTTACATGTCCAAGAGTTGCATAAAAAATAAGCAAGAACTCAAGGACCTGAGTTCAAATTCCACTATTTGCAAAAAAAGTTAAGTACATTTAAGACATGAAATTTGGGCACTGGAAGTTTTATACCAAGGAAAAATAGATATATAGGAGAGGGGAAAACTACATATTAGTTTAAATAAAACACACGACTTATACATTAGATCTGGATACCAAATTGCAAATAGTGAGTTTCCCCTCACACATTAGCTCCTGGCCATTAATTTATTCAAATAGGTCAAAGGCTGGATTGTAGTGGTTCCCAGCTCTCATATTAGAAACTCAAAATATCTTTAAACCATCAAAAAGCAGGAACTGGGGCCTGGCTCAAGTGGCAAAGCAACAGCCAAGATTTGAAACAATTGAAGTGAGAACATGAAGTTCATGACCCAGTACCTGCATAAGAAGACAAGAGAGAAGGCTATAGATATTCAGACAACAGCTGCTATGCTGAGTCTCTATGGGGATCAGGACATGGCCTCTCTCTCTCTCTCTCTCTCTCTCTCTCTCTCTCTCTCTCTCTCTCTCTCTCTCTCTCTCTCTCTCTCTCTCTCTTTCCCCTCTCTTCCTGTCTCATTTCCTCCCTCCCTCCATATTTAACTCAATCTAGATACCAAAGAGAGCAACTGTTGAAACTTTAACTTTGTGAAACTCCTATTTATGCAGCAGCCTGAGATGTTAATTATAGGTATATCCATTGAGGACAGATGGGTTTTGGCTCAATTGGTTGAGGACTAGCCTTGAGCACAAAAACTCAAGGATAGCCCTCAGGTGCTTAGTTGAAGCCCCAATACCACCATACTGAGAAGTTATATAGTTTATAAGTAGTGTCCAGTGGCTTAAGGAATTTTCCAATAAGTATAAACATAGAGTGTATTTCTTTTTACTTAAATGATATTCCTCTTACTCATTTTATGTTTGGAGTTTGTTCCATTCTACCTTTTATTTTTCTACAAAACTTTCTGCCCAAAAAGAGGCCTGGAAATGAAATCCAAGTAGAATATATTTCCTACACTGGTACAGAATTTTTCTTACTGAATTCAGGGGTCTTATAACATCATTATGCAATTGATTTAGTTGTGAGTGCCATGCATGTACATTATTCAAAACATATACAGTGATACTTCTGAAGAGACTACATAGCCAACAATGTAGATGGACAGCCTATTTGACCTAAATGTAGAATAAGCCTTGGTGCGTGGCTGTGAAAGCTGTTCACTTCTACCTCAGCATGTGGAATTAATTATTAAGCACAAAATAGGTTCTTAGCCAAATGTCGATCAGGATGATGTGGCATCATGTGTAGAACTGTGGAAGTTAAGGAACAATGTCTCACACATATCCAGACATGCTTTCTAAACCAAGTTATCAGGGATCCCTCTTTTTCAATTATTTCATCCTGGGGCTTGAACTCTGGGCCTGGAAATGGCCTCTGCACACATTTTGCTAAAGCTAATGCTCTTTTGAATCACAGGTCCATTTCCACTCTGGAGGTTAATTGGAGATAAGAGTCTAACTGTTTCTTTCCAGAGCTGGCTTTGAACCATGATACTCAGAATTCAGCTTTCTGACTAGCTAGAATTACAAATGTGGGCCTCCGGCACCTAGCAAGAATCTCTGGAAAATCTGACCAATCTGGCTTTCTACAAAAATCACATAACTGACTCCTAGCAAAGTTTTGAAGCTCGACTTAAATGTGAATAGAACAGGATTTTGTCAGATTGAGACAATTTAAGATTCTGGGGTGGTATTTCTTATTTTCATGTTGGAAGTGGTACCCAGAACTATAGGAGCTATGAAAGGGCTGCACAATTGTATATAGGGTCTCAATCTAGGCATTCAAGTTTCTATAACTTGTAAGGTCTGCATCATCAATACCTACCTTTCCACAAGCAGTTTTCATCGGACTTCTACATTTCTCCTTACATTGCAAAAAAATGATGTATTTATATATTTGTTGTTTTGTTAAACTCATGGTAGAGCTACGTACTTACAATCAGTCACACCTATTGGAAAGGCAGTGGTGATGAACTTAAATGCCAGCCCAGGACAAAAAGTCAACATCTGATCTGCAAATTAACTAAAAACAATCAAGGAGCCCTTGGCAGAGCTCAAGTACTTAAGAATACCTGCCTAGTCAACTTAAGCCTCTGAGTTCCAAGTTCAGAACAGAAAATTATTCTCTTTTCAGTGATTCTCACGTTTACAACACAAAATGCCTCATCAGCATTGTTTCCACAGGTTTTACTTCCAGGATCAAAACAATCCAAAGATACTTCCTCCTATGCCTATACGAGTAGTAAACATATTACACTAACCTCTAGCCTGTTGGCTTCAGCATACCTGCCCAGGGTAGTCTTATACCTCTTCTAAAACAATACCTTTCAAAGTATTATTCCAGCCAGGTGCTGGTGGTCCACCCCCATAATCCCAGATACACAAGATGAGCTCTTAAGCTTACACTTTAAAGCCAGCTTGGGCAGGAAAGTTTGTGGAACTCCAATCTCCAGTTTACAACTATAAAGCTAGAGGTGGAGCTGTGGATTAAGCACTAGAGAACTAGTCTTCAGCAACTAAGCTCATGGGCAGCACCAAGGCCCTGAGTTCAAGTCCTCGGCCAGAAGAAAAACAAAAGCCCTGTTAAGTATAAAAATAATTTTTCTTGCTCAAAATGTTATAATCTTACTTAATATTTAATTTCAGATGTTAATCCTTGCCCTATTTTTTGTATATTTCCTTATCTCCAGTTCTGTTTCCCTTTCCTCATTCTGTCTGAAAATGCTCAGTTATGTTTCCCCTGGAATGTGGGTTGACATTGTCTGGAATGAATACACATCCCAACTTGGGTTATTGATTGTGAGGTCTATTTTGTTACTAGAATACTGCTGTTTTCACTGTTGTTCTAGCAATGGGGTTTGAACTCAGGGCTCAGTTGTTCCCAAAATACTCCCAAGTCAAGAATTACAGAGCTCAGCATATTGTTTTTCCTTCTAAAATTCTTCTTATCTTTACGGTAGGTTTTTGTAGAAGATTGATACTCTACAATTTAGACACGGTGCCATTTCTTGTTTCTTTGCTTTTTCATTAAGTGGTTGCTACAGGCTTTTCTGTCCTGGCTGTCTTTGACTTCTCGCCCACACATAACTTGGATTAAAGGTATGAGCCTACAGAATATACAATTTACATGATATTTTTTCAAAGTGTTTTCCTTCTCTTTAGTATTCCTCAAACACCAACATATATCATATCCATTTGGGAAAATTAAACAGTTGGACAGAATAAAAAGGATGGGAGTAGTGAAGTAACTGATAGAAATCAGAAGTGATGACAGGTGCAGTGCATGGAGATGATAGAAAAGAGGATTAAAATGCCCACATGAAATATAATAATACTCTTTGTTGGGAAGTGTATGTCTACAGATGTTCAGACAGACATGCATATGTGCACACATACATACTTCTACCCATGTATATATCTACATGTGTTTCTGCTATTTTTTCCCTTTGTGTACTGCTAAGGATTGAACCAAGGACCTTTTACACACTGAGCACATCTGCGCTTCCCCTTAGGCCTATTTCTGTCATTAGAGAAAGTCAGACTTATAAGTAGCTGCAACTACAGGCATGAGCCACAGGGGCCCAATCTAAAGCAATTCTGGTAGAGAAGATATATATATATTCAGGAATTTATAAAACATGAAAAACTAACAATGGAGATTATTGATGAACAGCTGCATGTCTTGCCCAAGGTATAAATAAAGTTTTAACTAGAATATTTAAATTCTAAGTGTTTAATTTTGTTTTGGGTAGTTACTGAAAATGTTGACAATATTATACTGTTTAAGTGTCTAAAGGATTACTGAAAACAAGATATGGATGATAGATGTTTGGGTGGTACAGGTTTTCTTGATGTTAACCAACTTTCCTTCTTCTCAGCAGACCTCCAATTCTATCGTTCTCTAATATTTGATTCCTATCACTTTATTTGGAAATTTTAATTATTAAGGCTTTGTAAATCACCAATGAGAAAGAAAATTGTGAACTTTAGGCATGGATCTGACAGAGGAATGGCTCCTGGAAGCTGAGACAATGTCAGTACCAAGGCCTAGCAGAGGATGTAGGGACTGGAAAAATAAGGTGTGCTGGTGATTGTGTCTACATGTGCACTTAAAGATGTGGGAAGAGAGATTTCAGCCTACAGTTTGTCATGTGTGAGGAAGCAGCCTGACATTGAGCCCTGAGAGATGACCCTGCCTGCTTCACAATGGAATAGAACATGGAACCCTGACTGCCAGGCAACTGTAACTGACTCCACTCAAGTCAGCTTACTTGGCCTGTGACACAGGATCAAGAAACATGTTCTCGTGCTGCTTTCGAAGGCCAGGAGACTCAAATCTCAGGCAAGACAGCTTTGGGTGCTTCACAAAAAGATGCAGAAAATGGATCAGCGCCAAGCCACAAGTGCAACATCTCAGGCCTGTTTGCAAGAACAAAGCAAGACATGTCCAAGGCGACTGGGGCAAGGTATACTCACTATAGGACATCTATTTGACCCAATTCCTGGTGCAATTTAGAAACTTCTTGTATGCTTTCCACTCCCTATACTGAGAAAATATTTGTGTATAGTTTTCAATCCACTCTTATCACAATGACTCAATTTTAAGTGTGTTCTGATTTCCACATTTGAAAGATCTATTCTTTTTATCAACTTAGTGTAAAAATGATTCAGCCCAGAGCCTGAATATGCCCTACAATATATGGAGCCCTGAAGCAGGCCTGCTAGAGATGCTGGTGTTGAACCTGGTCCCTGCCCATCAGAAAGACGATCTCTTCTTTGTAAGAAACGTGCTCCATAACTACAGACAGTGGGGGACAATGGATAAAGTGCTGGACATTTTATTTAAAAAGTGAGTATTTCTCATTCAAACCCAGGTTTGCTCACCCCTACCTGGCTGAGTCTTGCAATATTGGTACCACTCTGAGCCTCTTTATTCCACTGGGGTCTTCTAATGGGAGCTTGTCATGAAACAAAGTAGTGAACATACTAGCTAGTTTGTGAGGCCTGCCCCATCCAGAACATTTCATTTCCTCAGATGCTACTGGAGCCTCAGCAGTCTGCTTATTGAGAGGCTAGATGGCTGTGCCAGTGGCACCCAACTTCCACCCACACGTAGTTGAGGCCAAAAATATGACACTTCCCATTAGGAAATAAGGTTTCAGTAGCTATCTTGGAGGCCTGTGAACTGGGTTAGAAAGGAAAGCCGGCTTGGGGGGGGGGGTGGTATTGAACTGAGTGTGAATCAATTCTGAGCCGTCAAGGAGGGAATATGTTGGCTTATTTATAACCACTGAAGCATTTAGGTTTTTTTGTGTGTTCCAGTGCTGCTATTTGAACTAAGGGCCTGAGTTCTGTTCCTTTGGTGCTCAGGGCTAGCACTCCACAGTTTATGTCGCAGGTCTGATGTTGGTTTTGTGGTTCATTGGACAAAAGTGTTCTTAAACATTTTGTGAGTAGACTGACAGAACAGACTGTGATCCTCAGATCTGTGTCCTGATTCAAGGAGGGAATATGTTGGCTTATTTATAACCACTGAAGCATTTAGGTTTTTTTGTGTGTTCCAGTGCTGCTATTTGAACTAAGGGCCTGAGTTCTGTTCCTTTGGTGCTCAGGGCTAGCACTCCACAGTTTATGTCGCAGGTCTGATGTTGGTTTTGTGGTTCATTGGACAAAAGTGTTCTTAAACATTTTGTGAGTAGACTGACAGAACAGACTGTGATCCTCAGATCTGTGTCCTGATTATCTCAGATTACAGGCATAAACCATTGGGACAGCTACTTTGGACAGACACCTATAAGCCTTTTAGCAGAATGTTGGCTCATCTGTACAGACAAGTCTCAATTGTTTGTCACTTTTCCATTCCCATTTAGCAGTTTCTCAGCCCCAGTTGGAACGGGAGATCCATAGAGCTGACATCCTTCTCTCCTCCCATAGGTACAGATCCTTCCACCAAAACTATGAAGAAGATGAACAAGTAAAGAAGTAAGTGGACTTTGGAACAAAAAAGGTATCTCTTTGACAATAAATAAGAAAAAAAATTAAAAACTTTAAAAAAAGTTATCCCTTGGAAAACAGGAACAGTGAGGCTTCTAAATACAAGTGCCACTTTCTAATTTGTACACAACTGCTCATTTTCACCATGGGGTTGAAATCTGGGTGCCAGTGGTGGCAGGGGAAACAACTGTGGGAGGGCTGGTGGACTCTCGTGGATGACAGTGAGGGCTGTGTGCAGAAAGTCAGATCCTGTGGGGAAACAATGTACTCATTGCCTATCTCAGTGAAAGTTTTAGAGAATTGTCTTCCAGAAACTTCTAGAAGTGGGTTGTGAAGATCACCCTGTTCCCAGTAGTCGCCTCTCTGTTCCCGCATAGCAAGTCTGCATATGAGAGTCCTACAGGGTGGGAAGGGTAGGCTCTCAGTCTCCTTGTCACCAATCTACCCACAGCACCCTTTGCTCCATTTTCACCTTGTGGTTGGACTTCTATCCTGCTGATTTCCATGCTCGCAAGAACAGAGACAGCGTCAAAGAACTATTGCACTATGCCACACACCATATGCCCTCCTCAGACCTGCTCCTCCGCCTACAAGTTCTTTTGGATGAGCTGCAGGAAACCGTGAGGAAGGAAAGGAAGAAAAAGAGGAAGCAGTCCTTGTGTAGGGGCCTGATAGCTTGTGAGTAGGGATAGTACCTGGGTCTCTGGGGATGGGCCTGATGGCCAGAGGCTGAGCAAACCCAGCTTGGCCAAATGTCCTTTATGAATATTCTCTGCCACACAAGGTCTATTATCACTTTGAAAGTATTTGGGCATAGCCACTAATTAGAAGCACCCTACCTTCTCATCAGTGTTCAGTGCAAACTCATTCTACAGCTTCCTCCATTGGCTCCTCATGGAAGTTTAGTCCCACCTTCACTTCCAGTGTCCACTTCAATAATGGTGTACCTACTTTTATTTTCAGGTTTTGGCCACAGAAGAGCAGGTCCTCCTGACCTCCCAATAAAGAACACATCGGTGATGTCAGGGATGGTGATGGATGGAGATCTGGAGCCAGCCCTGGACTCCAGGAAGCATATGCAGGTTTTGAGCCATGTGGACCTCCCAGTACCACCCAGTGTCACCCCTTGTGACACAGGTGAACCTGCAGGTACCCAGCAGGAAGAAGAAAATGATCTAGAATATCCTCCTGTGACTTCCACAGTCAGTGTAGAGCAGCTCCCATGTATGGAAGTCAATACTCCTCTTGGTCTGCTGGATCAACTAGCACCTGTGGGGCTACTGGAAAATGTGCCCACTTTAGGCTCAGGAGAACCCATAAGGGAGGTCAAAATATTAGATTCCACTGAGGAAAGTAAATCTGTCTTCACAGATTATCTGGACAAATCTGTCCTACAGCAGGAGAAGCAATCTCCTATTGACAAAGTTGAATCTGCCCCTTCTCGTCAGGAAGGAAATGCTGACTTTAAGGAAGAGGTAGATCCCTGGGAGCACTCTGAACAGGAGTTTCTTCCTGAAGGAAACTTGGAGGCCCATGTTGACTTAGAGATTCCCTCCCCTATCCCTGGGAAAATCTCTGTTTTCCTTTTTGCCCTGATTGTTTTAAAATGTTCATTGTATTTATTCTTCTAAGTTAATAAAATGTTAATGTTTATATTATATTGTACAGTTCATGAATCCTAAATATTTTAGGGTTTTTTTTTCACCCTGCATTTTATGCTCCAGATGCATGTGTGTCCTGCCTGAGTAGGGAAATCACAGAGTAACCTGGAGGTGGGCAATAGAACCCAGTGGATATACAGGGAAATGTTAAATGCACTGGGGAGTGGCAAGGAGTCTAGGCAATGTCTTAATGGGGTGAGAGCGTGGCTACAAAAGCTCTAGCACATAGCAAATCAGATGTTCTAGAAAGGTGTTCTGTCAATTACAACAAATGCCAGAGTAATTGTAATGGTTTGTGGGACTACCTTCCAACAGTGAGTTCAAGTGTGTATATACATCCATCGTGCTTTGTGCAAATATGTAAGAACATTTATCCTCAAATAACATTAAGAGACTTCTTTGGGGAGAATATATTTGAGCTAGCACATAGAAAATATGTACACTGAAAAGGAAAAGCCATCATCAACATAAGGATGTGAACATAGATAAAGTCATGCCAGGTATTATAGTCCATCCCAGTCATGCTAGCTTCAAGAGTGGCCTATTCTAAAGATGGGAGTTCAAGGCATCACCTGTAGAGAAATCTGAAAGACTCTTACCCAGGGAACAAGTCTAAGTCAGCAACTAAAGGTGTGGCTCAAGTTACATGTCCAGGAGTTGTATAAAAAGTAAGCAGGAACTCAGGGACCTGAGTTCGATTTCCACTACTTGCACGAAAGATGAGTTTATGTAATACATGAAATTTTGTCACTGGCAGTTTTAAACCAAGGAAAAAAATAGATATTTTACAAATGAGAAACTACATATTAGTTTAACCCAAACACTTGACTTATACATTATATCTGAATAGCAAATTGAATGGAAAAATTGTTTCCCCTCATACACTAGCTCCTGGCCATGAATTTATTTGAACAGGTGAAAGGCTGGGTTTTAGTGGTTCACTGCTCTCATACTAGAAACTCATAATATCACTAATAAACCATCAATAAGCAGGAACTGGGGCCTGGCTCAAGTGGCAGAGCACCAGCCAGGATTAGCAACAATTGAAGTGAGAACATGAAGTTCATGACCCAGTACCTGCATAAGAAAACAAGAGAGAAGGCTGCAGACATTCGAAGTATGATCCCAGCCAGGTGCTAGTGGTCAACCCAAGTAATCCTAAACACTCAGGCTGAGCTCTTAACATTACAGTCCCAAGCCAGCTTGGGCAGAATGTTTGTGAGACTCTTAGTCTCCAGTTAACAACCAAAGCTGGAAGTGGAGCTGTGGTTTAAGCATTATGGGGCTTGAGCAACAAAGCTCATGGCCAGCACCCAGGCCCTGAGTTCAAGTCCTTGGCCAGAAAAAAAATAAAGCTCCTGATTAGCCTAAAAATAACTTTTTTTCTTACTAGAAGTGTTAAAGTTGTACTTAAAATTTAATTCCAGATATATATATATCATTAGCTTCGGTTCTGTGTTTCTTTCCTCATTCATTCTGAAAATGTTCAGTTATGTTTCCCCTGGAATGTGGGCTGACATTATCTGGAATGAATACACATCCCAACTTGGGTTATTGATTGTGAGGTCTCTTATTACTAGAAGTTGCTGTTTTCATTGTTGTTCAGGTACTAGGGTTTGAACTCAGGGCTCAGGTGCTCCCAAATGCTCCCAAGTCCAGAATTACAAAAGTCTACACACAGTTTTTCCTTCTAAAATTCTTCCTAGCTTTGTAGTAGATTTTGGTAGAAGATTGACACTCTATAGTTAAGTCACAGCTCCATTTCTTGGGTTTTGTTGTTATTGTTGTTAAATGATTAATTGCAGTTAAGATTGGTACAGGCTTTTCTGTCCTGGCTCTACTTGAATTCTAGACTACTCACAACTTGGATTAAAGGTATGAGTCTTCAGCTTACAAGCTTTACATTATATTTTTCAAGATATTTTCCTCTCTGTATCATTAATAAAACATTAACATAATGTCATATCTGGAAGCTTTTGGAATATTATAGATTGTTATCAAGGGTTCCACAAGAAAAGCAGTTGGACAGAAGCAAAATAATGGTAGTAGTGAAGTATTTGAGGAAAAATCAGAGGTGATGATAAGTGCAGGGTAGGGAGAGGATAAAAAGGGGGATTAAATGCACACATTCAAAATAATACTCTAGTTTTGGGAATGTGTATGCTTATAGACTTACAGACAGATTTGCATATGTGCACTGCACATACATCTCTTAATTATTGTACATGTGTTTCTTCCATTTTCCTTTCCTTTGTGCACTGCTGGGGATTGGACCAAGGGCCTTTAACATACTGAGAACATTTGAGCTTCCCCTCAGTCTTATTTCTGTCATCAGATAATGTCAGACTCCTGAGTAGACAAGGCTACATGCATGAGCCACAGGGGCCCAGTCTGAACTAATTCTGGTATACCCTGTTGTTAGTGGGAATGAAACATATACTCAGGAATTTAAAAAAAAAATTTTTTTAAACTAACAATGGAAATTGCTGAGGATTACCTGTATGTTTGCCAGAAAGTGTAGATAAAGTTGTAATTAGAACTTTTAAATTCTAAATGTTTAATTATTTGCTGTTTGGGGTATTGCCTGAAAATATTGGTTCTATTATATTGTTTAAGTGTCTAAAGTTTTCCTGAAAAAAGTACATGGGTTATAGAGGTTTTGGTTGTGCAGGTTTCCTGGGTGTGAACCAACTTTTCTTCTTCCCACTAGCCCTGCCATTCTTCATTTCTCTAATATTTCATTTCTATTAGCTTATGTGAAAAATGTTAATTCTTGAGGCTTTATAACTCACCAATGTGAGAGAAATTTGCAAACTTTATTACTCTAATGTGCTCTCTGACAACAGAGAAACAGATTTGGGTTAAGCCAACTTTCAGTAACTTAGGAAGGAAATCAAGTCCCTAATTAAATCAGTTGTATATAAATAAATGTCTTATTCTTTAGACAATATTATATATAGAATATTAGACAATGTATAAAATTGAGAATTTTCCAACTCTGGGGACGAGTAACATTTTGTCTCAAGTGTATTTTTTCACAAAATAGTGTAAAACAATATTGTGGAAAGTGATATAACATTGATAATAATTATAAGAATACACATTGTGTGTCTATATATGACATTATGAATAGGTGAATAAATACATGTGTTGTTGTGTATCTATCTATGTAGTGAACATAATGAAATCATCACAGTATGTATATAAACAGGGATTATAAACTGGCCACCTGAGACTCAGGTCTGTAATACTAGATATTCAGGAAGCTGGGTTTTGTATTTCAGTGTCTCTCACCCCAGTGCATTCGAGTTAGAGCTGAGGCCTGGGACCCCTTGGGAAGCAGAGAGACATGCTCAGTGGAGGACTGCTGGCAAGCATGCTCAGACTGGAAATCCAGAACCTGTGGGACAGCCATTGTGGTGCTGAGGAGAGGCATGGCTGAAAGGGAGCTCAGGCCACACTCAGGTCCTGTCACAGGGGGGCCACTAGGACTCTGTGGTAAACCTGCTCCTCTTCTTGTGAAGTGGGGAGTTGTGGGTGCCATTTCTGGGGCTTAGGAAACCCATTCCCACCTCCTGTGGCCTTCAGGATTCCCTGTGGTGCCACCGCTAGGCTGAGTCCTGAGTAACCACACCTGCCTGCCTTCCCTTATTCTCACTGGTGGATACTGTGGCTGAGGGTCTCTTCTGTGCCCTGACATGTTTTCTCCATCGTAACTATGAGGAAGATGAACAAGTGAAGAAGTGGGCTTTGGCACAAAAAGAAGTACTCCCCTAGAAATGGGAAATGGGAGGCTTCTAAATAAAAGGACAACTTTCTTCTTTGCACATGACTTGTGATTTCCACCATGAGGTTGAGACCCTAGACTTAAGTGGATAGCAGAAGACACAGCTGTGGGAGGGCTGGTGGACTCTCACCAATGACAGTGAAGGCTGTGTACAGAAAGTCGGATCTTGTAGGGAAACAATATACTCATTGCCTATCACAGTGAGAGTTTTGGAGAATTGTCTTCCAGAAGCTTCTAGAAGTAGGTTGTGATAATCAACCTGCTCTCAGGAGTCTCTTTTCTCTTCCCAACATGCAAGTCTGCATATAGAAGTCCTGCCAGAAAGGAACTTTGATGGGGGATTCAGGATGAGGAGGGTGGTCTCTCACTCTTCTTGTCATCAATCTGCTCATAGTACCCTTTGTTCCATCTTCACCATATGGATGGACTTCTACCCTGCTGATTTCCATGCTCGCAAGAAGAGAGACAGTGTCAAAGAACTATTACGCTATGCCACACTCCATATGCCCTCCTCAGACCTGCTCCTCTGCCTACACGTTCTTCTGGATGAGCTGTAGGAACCTGTCCAAAAGGAGAGGAAGAAAATGAGGAAGCAGTTGTTGTGTAGGCACCTGAGATTTTGTGAGTAGGGATAGAACCTAGGTCTCTAGGGTTTGGCCTGATTGGCCAGGAGGCCTGAACAAACCCAGCTTGGCTGAATGTCCTTTTATGAATGTTCTCTGCCAGGCAAGGTTTATTTTCTTTTGAAAGTACTTGGGCATAGCCACTGATTTAGAAACACCCTACATTCTCATCAGTGAGAGGGGAAAACATAAAGCTGAATCTAGGCAGGAAGGCATTCTTAAGAGTGGTGATATTAGACTGGCATATTAAAGCATAAGGACAAATATGTCAATCAGCATTGCAGAATGTGGGACTGTAATGACTTGGAATCAAAACTAGGTTAGGGGAACTAAACAAGTTAAATCACTTAGAAGTAGGTAAATTTAGAAAGATGGTCCAGAGCCACCTTCTCCAAAGCTTTTGATGTATAGTAAATTATTTGACTATGAGGACCACAAGGGTGTTCAGCCACAGCATGCCACACACACACACACACATTTGTATTGCAGGAAGCTCATTGTAACAGCCCTTGACAAGAGGCCAGGTGAAAGACTTCCATGTAATTCCATTGAAGTACAGGAGCCAGACCTGAAAAATTTGAGACAGTTGTTTAAACATATTCAAAAAACAAAACAAACAGCATGTTGGGGACAGCTGCGCCTTTAAGAGGGCACAGCTGGCTTTAGCCCATCCCCTCTCCTTCCTTCTTTAACAGGAAGAGAAGCCCCCACCCCTGGGGGTGAGCACATGGGGGGGACCCAGGACCCAGTCCTTGGGGGGCTGTGGTCTCCGCCCATTGAGGAAGTCCCATGACATCACCTGAGGGACAGTCCTTGTGGCCAACCAGTGGCCCCTCTCCTGTGCCCACCTTTGGGGGTATAAATTATTGGCTCCTCCTTTGAATAAACCAGAACGCCCCTGAAGCTTCTCCAGGGACCCACGCATCCGTGTCTTCCTTGGTGGGTTTGGGGCACCCTGCAACCACATGCTAACCAAGGCTACCTGTGGCCATCACTCCCACATGAGAGTGATAAAGGACCACACAGGAAGGGGCGGACAAGCCCAGGACCCCCAAGTGGAGGGGAAGTAGAGCAAGCCCGGCAAAAAAACAAAACAGCAATGAGTTTATTAATTTACCCTGTAAATACTTATTGCCCATTATGTTTACTTTTTAAAAGAAAAAAGAGCACTTGTTTAAATATAAAAGAATGTGTTTGTTCCTCCCTACTCTCCTATCCTTAAGCCCCAGTGAGCTCACTTTTCCTTTTTCAAATAAACTCTGACTTTAAAGACAAACAGTCCACTGATTGCTAACTAATTTTACATATGAAAGGAACTAGCCATCTAAGAATACTGTCAAAGCTAACTCATGCACTGAAGTCGAGAGTTAGGCAACTTAGTGAGTGAAAATGTAAAAATCTAATTCCTTGGTGTTCTGTTGTTGCACAAGATAGCATGAAACAACATAAGTTTCTTATTTCAGTCTCTATGAGTAAAGAACCTAATCTCTGTTACCTGTTTCCCCTGCAGATTTTCATGAGGCCAAAATTAAGGGATATCCTTATTTTGAGACTTTGCTATGGGAAATTTCATTAAGAAGGTTTATTCATGTTCTTTTTCACACAACCTTTCTTACACCCTTATAACGGACTCTGCTTTCTTACTGTCAGTAGAGAAATTCTCTCAGCCTTTGAAGAAGCTGTCCCTTCAAAGCTAGCAGAAATATTTCCACTGCTTTAAGTTTCGCTTTGTGTGTGTGTGTGTGTGTGTGTGTGTGTGTGTGTGTGTGTGTGTGCATGCGCCAATCCTTGGGCTTGAACTCAGGGCCTGGGCACTGTCCCTGAGCTGCTTTTGCTTAAGGCTTATGATACATCTGGTGTTTTCTGAGTAGCTTATTGGCATGACAGGAGAGGTCCCCAAGGCTCCTCCAAAAAACTATAACAGCAACTACAATCTGCCCCAGTAATTTCATTCCTGTGTATTTCCAAAGGAAGAAAATGGACACATCAACATTGTGTCTGCACTCACTCATTCTCTGAAGCATGTTTCATAATAACCAAGGAATGGAAGCAAGCAACTATCTGTCAATCCATGCACTGAGAAATAGTAAGTCATGCAAAACTTCAGTGGAACAATATTCTTAAAAGAGGAAATCCATAATGTATTACAATATAGATAAACTTAGAGGACCTTGCTGTAAGTGACATAAACAGAAGGGTAAGTGACCCTGAACAGAAACAGAATTTCCGCAAGAGCTCATATTTGTGGAAAAGCTAGCCTCATTCAACTAGAGAATAAAATGTGGTTTCTAAGAGGAGGGGAGCTAGTAAAGGGACACTGAGAATAGGGACTTCTGAACAAAATTGAGAATATTTCAAAGTCTTAAATTGAGATTTATTTCACAGCAGGCCTACTGTAGTCAATATTTACAGAGTATATATTTCAAGGTAACTAAGAAAACATTTCATATGTCTCACCATAAAAATTTAGAAAACTGGGATATAAAGGATGTATTACTTCACTGCATTCTATATTAATTTAAAAACTGGGCCTCTCACTGTCACATCTTCTTCACTTAAGGCTGATGCTCTCACCCTTGAGCCCTACCAACACATCTGTGTTTTTCTGGTTACTCAGAGCTAAGAGCTTCATGAACTTTCGTGACTGCTCTGACTTCCAACCACAATCCTCAGATCTCAGCCTCCAGCACCTAGCAATTCTTTCTTACTTCATTGTGCCTGTTTGGATGTTTGTTTGTTTTTTCAATTGTTGTATGCATATTTTCCTCTATGTTTATTTTCTAGAGTTTTCTGTAATGGAAAAATTAGCTCTGATATATATATATATATATATATATATATACATTCACATAGGAAATTTTTATAAATCAAATAGCTTTAAGTTGAATTGTGAAGGTATGAATCATGCTAGTGTAAATAGATCCCTTTGCTCACTCTGTTGTTCTTCCTTAGACTGGTGATAGAGATGGTATCTGTTTCCCTATGTCCCTGTAAAATAAGGACATTCAAACTCAAAAAGCTCCTGGCTTATTTGTCCTTAACAAAGAATAGTTTTCAGTGGTAATAACAGGCATTTCAGTGTGGTTCAGAACTGTTGTTAAAATAACTTTCATGCTCATAGACACTTCTCCTTCTGTTTACTTTTCTCCTTTTTAGTCACTTGCAAAAATACAGGATTGCTATTGTGCTATCTTTTAAAGAGAGTATCCTACAAGAAAATTGATTGATAAGGGGTGATTAGAGTTAGTGAGGTGTAGTTTCAATTGCAATATCACAGCAATATTTTCCAGAGCAACTTACTTAATTCCAAACCTCAAACTTAGATTTCATATTTGTACAATGAGGCTAATTGTACCTTTTTTTTTTTGCCAGTCCTGGGGCTTAAATGCGAGGACTGAGAAATGTCCCTGGCTTCTTTTTGCTCAAGGCTAGCACTCTACCACTTGAACCAAAGCACCACATCTGGCTTTTTCTGTATATATGGTGCTGAGGAATCAAACCCAGGGCTTCATGCATGCTAGTCAAGCACTCTACTGCTAAGCCACATTCCTAGCCTCTACTGAATCTAGTAAAGATTAAATGAGATCATGTCCACAAAGTTTTAAGTAACAATTGAGAGTAAATGTTCATTCTCAGGGAAAAATAGAAGGCACTGTCTCAGCTGGGGTGTGCTCAAATGATGCAATACTTTCCTACCAAGCATGAGGCCCTAGGTTCAATCATCTGTACCCCCACTACACACAATACACACTCTAGATACTTAACTAAACTATGTTAATTCTCACCTTCATTTCTGAATTGTCAATATTTTAGGAAGCTCTTCTATAACCTGTAAATAGGCAATAAAAATACTGTGTTGCTTTTGTTATTAGAACTTAATTGTCACCATCATTCTTGATATGACTGATTAAAAATAAACCCGATTTCATGTTTTATAATCTAAATATATTCCTCAATGTACTCTGAAATAGACATATTGGACCCAAAGTAATTCTAAGACCCTATACATAATAAAGGTTAGACCTCAAAATGTTTATTCATATCTATATGAGAGTATAGCATTGATAGCATTGATTTTTTTTAGTAATAGAATGATTCCAACATTTAATAATTCAATTTTCCAAAAATCTCATGTTTATGCATTTAGGATGAATGTTTATATAATGTATTATCTTTAAATTGTGTTTATACATGTAGAATAGTTCATTCATCACAACACAGAGGCAATTCAGAGCCAGACTGTGAGAGTTGGCATTTTTTAAATAGACATTCCCTAATCCACAGAGTGAGATAGGATTACAATCACTAAATCACTCTGTCTCTGTGAACACACATGAACTGAAAACTAATGAGGTAAGCATTTTGGTTAATTAGAATCAATAATATCCTTAATTAACCAATATTGATTGAATTATACCAAGGGCAGACATTTAAAATGATATGCTTTGATGTGATAAGTCTTTGCTTTGCAGAAATATGTGGAGTCAAGTTTACTTTGATCTGAACTATCCCCTTTCTACATATGCCAATATAACATCATTTCTATTTATCAAGTCAAAAGCTGAGAGATCTACTAATTACGTGACTCTCTATGCGCTGAGTGATTCACATTCTTTTGAGCAGGTACAGATGCTTTCTCATGAGAATGATATAATTGGTTCATCATGAATATTTCTTTTTTAAATTTAATTTTATTATCAAGATAATGTACAGAGGGGTTACAATTACATATGTAAGGTAGTGAGTACATTTCTTGTCAAACTTGTTGCCCTTCCCTCTTTTTTCTCCCACCTTCCTTCTTTTGCTATGCCCCAGGTTGTACAATTAATTCCCAGCATATTGTCTTGTGAGTATTGCTGTTGCAATTGGTTTACCCTTTGTCCTTTGTCTCACCATTTTGATGTTTACCTTCCCTTCCCTAATTCAGATAAACATATATACAATACCCCAAGTACCAAATTCAAATCTGATGACAACAGGGGTAAGCCATAGGAAAGAAAATGAAAGAAAAGAAATAATTTCACATAGTACACTGAAAATAACAACAATGAAAAAAAATGCTTGTTTCCATTTCTTGGAGTTCATTTCACGTAGCACCTTATATGATCATATATCATGAAGACTTAGTTAACTATTACAGAGTTTAAAAAAATTTAACTAGAAATGTTCTTTTAATTATCTCTTTACTTTTGAAAATAACTGCTTGGCCATGACACTGTAAATGAGCTTTTCAGGGGCAAGGAAGTTCTCTTGTTAAGCCCAGCTTCCCTTTTCCTAAACACAATTGGTAAAAAGTGTTCATGAAGCCATATTAGTACATCATCAATTAATCTTTAATGTCATATCTGCTGTATGTGAATAAACATAAAAACAACTAGAAATTTTTAGTGAAGGATTTCTTTTACCTGAGCTTTGCTTGACTTCATTGGCTTAAAGATCATTCTTGTTGGAGAAAACTTCATGTCAACATCCTATGCCAGTGTGCCTCATGCAAGGCTTTCTTATGTGGTTTGAAAATGTCTTGGCATAATATTACATCTTTCCTTTTTTGCTGCCATATTAGAAATGAAAAATAGTTTGGTATAAATCTGCATCCATTTGCATAGTATTTGCATACCATTTCAGGAAGAAGACGGTAAAGATGAAGATTCCTAACATTACACTTCTTTGAAAGCTAGTAAGAAATTATGGATGTATAATCAGGAGAGTGTAAATGAGAGCACTACGAATCTTCCTTCTCTCCAGTGGATGAAATTTCCTTTGATCTTACATCATTTTCCAATGGTCTTCAAGTTACAATTGTTTGAAATGAACTCTCAAAAATGAAATTTAGTGGATAGAAATCAAATGCTAGATTTAAACTGATTCCAGATTGTGGAATGTGAGTAAATCTAAAGAAATAGAAAACTAACAGCAACAGCTCACAATCACAGTCATGATGATTTTACAGTCAAAGATGCCAAGACCAAAATCCTAGCAACTATTGCTACTTACTGTGTGACTTTGAGAAAAATACTATACTTCTGCAAGGCACAGACTGTTCATTCATAAATTAGAAATAAGTACAGCACTTTCCTCATTGGTAAGAATTAGTTGAAATGAGCAAATGAAAGTTTTTAGCATAATGCCTAGGATATGATCAATCTTACCCAGGGTTCTTCTCCCTAAAAAACCTTATTTGGAAACAGGATTGTATCCTAATGATTCTCAGTTCGTTCAAGTTTATTTTATACTGCTGAGGTTGATATGCAGTTACTCATTGTATTTCATAAACTGTGTATGTGATGATTCAGGGTAATAGTTTATCACAGATTGGTGAGGAAATACATGTGAATGTGTTTTTGTGCCACTATGAGCTTAAAAAAAATAACTTCATTACTAATGTTAGTACACAGGAATTGGGGGTAGTCAAAGTCCAGACTTCGAATATTATATTGCTGACTAATGAATGCTGAACAAGCACAAGAGTAGCTGACAGCTAGAATAGTTGGCTGCCATTGATCTCTGCAGAATACAGGTTGATGTAGCCAAAAGAAGTTCATCTTTCCTGCCAAAGTTAGCGAAGGACAAACCAGCACTTATGTATAGCAGTGGCTTCACACTGAGTTTATTGGGTATAGAAGTATGGTAGGTATAGAAGGCTTGGGATTTATTACAGGACAGCCTGGTGGGCGCTTACTTGCTGGAATTCAATGTAGATGCTAAATAACTTCATGAGAGCCACTGAACCAAGAACCCAGATTCTAAAATCTAATAACCTCATCAATCCTGTCTGCTACTTGTGAGGAAGGGGAGTGTCTTTGTGGACACAACATAGTGTTGCAAGGATACCACAAGCCCTGGTCCACATTTCCAGGCCTTTACTACCAACACGACAAGAAATGTGGCAGTTTAGCACGTGGAATCTGCAGGATCCCTCCAAGGTGACTCCTATGAAACTGTGAATTTAAAATGGAGACAAATCTGTTTTATAAGTACTATGTCTGGCCTCCAAACATCATGTTTTAGTTACATTATTACAGTAACAGTATTAAGAGACATTTTCCTTCAGATTGATGAGGCTGTAGAGACTTGGCCCTTGTGAATAAGTGAATGCAGTTATGGGGGTAGTGGATAATTTGTCAAGTAGAAAGTTCAGACCCTTTTACCTTCTTTGCTCTCTCACTTTCTTTCTATCACAGGGAAGCAGACAGCCTTGACCTGGGACCTTTCCTCTGCCCAAACCATGACAAAATAGATTCCTCTTCTTTATGTCTACTCAACATGTAATATTCTGTCAAAGTAACCCCAAAATGGAATAAGTCAGCTGCCTTTCACCACACTGTTATGCTTACTAATTGAACTGCGTTTTCCTTGCACAGAAAGGAGACTTAGGTATACAGTTTCAGTATTCAAAAGCCAAATAACAGCCAAGTGCTGATGGCTCATAGCTGTAATCCTAGCTACTCAGGAGGCTGAGATTTGAGGATTGTGGTTCAAAACCAGCTTGGGCAAGAAAGTCCATGAGACTCTTATCTCCAATAAAGCACTCAGAAAAAGCCAATGTGATGCTGTGGTTTACACAAAGAGGCCTGAATTTATAACCACGAAAGTACTGTGACTGTAACCAACATATGCTGCAATAACCTTGAAAATAAGTACATTCTTAGCAAAGATTTCTTCTCTCTCTCACACACATGCACATTCACACACTTGAGTTGAAGGAGAAGGAATTTTGGGCCTCATGATTCCTAGGCAAAATACGCTACCATTTGAGCAACACCTCCAACCACTTTTATTATGTGTGTTATGTGCCAATACTGAGGTTTGAACTTGGGTCCTAAGCACTCTCCCTCAGCATTTTTCCTTCGATCTTTGTGTTCTACAAGTTGAGCCACACCTTCACTTCTTGGCTTTTTTTTCTGGTTAATTGGAAATAAGAGGCTCATGGACTTTACTTCTCTGTCTGGCTTCAAACCTCAATCCTCAGATCTCAGCCTCCAGAGAAGACAGGATTATAGGCATGGCCATGGGTGCCTAACTCTCCAACCCTTTTTGTGTTGTCTATTTTGAAGTTAGATTCCTATTTCATGCCTCCACTGAACTGGGCTATGTTAGTCCTACTTGTACTTCCAGTCACATGCCACTGGGCCCAAACCAGGCCCAACTAGACAACAAGGACGTGTGTCTACTGCCAGCTATTGGTGAAGGTAAAGTCTCATGGAAAATTCCAGGCTAGCTTTGAGCCACATTTCTTTCAACCTTCTTCTCAAAAAGCCAAAATTACAGGCTTGAGACATTGTGCCTAGTCAGAAAGTTTTAAATGGTTTTCAGAATCTGAAATTTTAGACCCTGAAGACAGGCAGACTTTGAATCCCGTGACACTTAGCTCATATACCTCATAGGAATCAAATTCTACCCTTTGTATAAGCCATAAAGAAAACAAAAACAAGCCCCTCCATCCAAGCAGTCTTTTCTGGTACTTTTTAAATTGTGGTTTGAATTACTTCACATGAATCACAGATGTTTCAAAGAAACAACAGGGAAAATTCAAGCTTCTTAGGAAAAAAAATAGGGAAAGCCTGATTGGTAGTGTGCCCACCTGGGTGATAGCAATAATAATCCATCATGAATATTGGTTAAAGGTATCATGTGCTGACACATTCAGAAGTGTGACATTTTTGCAAAAATGACAGAATGAAAACCACTAAAATTGTAAAATCCTGAAAGACGGGGATAAAGAATAACACAGAGAAATTGAATCAAATATGTACATGGATGGTAACATCACACAGAAACGTCTTTGGACAATTAATAAACATTTATAAAAATATTTTGGTTATATACAGCTCTGTGCAAGGCACCATTCAAAATGTTATAGGATATAAAAAATGACTTCCAAATATGAGTTGTGAATTATAAAATTAAGGCTACTTCAAACTGGAGCCTAACGTGGGTGGGAAAACATAGTCATAATTCAATGTTCAGTATTCCTGTATGAAAATGGAACTAAGTAACATGAGGAGATGGGTCTGGTTGGACAGATAAGGAAAGTGATGAAAAGGCCAAAACTGATCAAGATGCATTGTGTTTATAAACCTGTTGAGTTGAAACCACTTTGTTCTGTAGAACTCCTTACAAGTAACAAAAAAGTGTGTGGGGGGGGAGAGGAAACATATATAATTTGCTTCAGTATATTCATTTGTGATTATCAAGCTGTTTTGTTTGCTTTTCCTTTTGTCTTGTTTTTTCTCTTGGTGTAGGTGAGAAAAGCACAGAAATGAAGGGACAAAGGCTGATCAAATGCAGCAGTGGTACTCATTACACACTGTTGAAAATGAACTATACAACATGTAGGTGGGGACAGGAATAAAAAACTGGGAGATAACAAAGAGAGTGGCACTGTTGGAAACGAAATGCATTCTTTATCTGACTTACATATTTGTAATTCCTCTGTACATCACCTTTACAATAGCAATAAGAACTGCATTAAAAGTAGATCAGTTTAGCCTAACTGATTTAGGTATAGACATTTATTAATGCTTAAAAAAAAAAAGAATCCTGGAAGTACTTAAAATTTCATCAAGTTAAAAAATAAGAATAAAATATGTCGCAGTGAAACCCACTAAAATTCTAAAATCCTGGAATATAGGAATAAGTAAAGAACAATATAAGCTAGGTTCCAGAGGCTCATGCCCTGTAGTCATAGCTTAATCAGGAGGCTGAGATCTGAGGATCATGGTAAAGCCAGACTGGGCAGGACTGTCCATGAGACTGTTATCTCCAATTAACCACCAGAAAACCAGAAGTAGAGCTATAGGTCAAAGTGGTAGATTTCTAGCCTTGAGTGAAAAGGCTCATGGACAGTGGCCAGGCCCTGAGTTCAAGCCCTAGGACTGGGGGAAAAAAGGTAATATGAGACATATCTAGTCAAATATGATATGTACACACATATGGTAATATCATGAAATCTCTTTGTACATTACAAATCAAGAATAATACAATAATAATACATACTCACATATTAATAATAATGATATGCACTTTATTAGTAGTATATGGAGATCCTAAGAGTATCCCAGTGTGTAGGTAGGTACTGCCAGACAAAGCTCTTCTACTAAAACTTTCTTTCTTTTTTAAAGAATTACCCAGAGTTGCTTAATATGTTAAATATGTGGGAAGTAAACAGTAGTTATGTATGAACAGGACAAAATTTGAAAATATGTTGAAATCAGACCTTCTTTTTGGTAGGTTAAATATTCCACCTTTGTCATTTTTTTCCCAACAGCTTTATTTCATGTATATGAAATGTCTTCAATAATTGCACTTAATGAGACTGTGCACCTTCATTATAATGCAGCTGTAGGAATGCATGTACAACCTCTAGGTTTTAATATTTGGAATGTTATTGGCTCTTAGGAATATTTTTCAGAAATATTGATGTGTTACAAGTGCCTGAGAAAGGAAGAAAGCTCATAAATTTTAATTATCCCAATAAGAGTTTTGACTGATTGTTTTTCTTTTCTTATTTTTCAATAATGCCCAGGGGGATATTTTGGATTTACCAGATGGACTTAGATTAAAGCACTATCATCTAACACTGTATGTTATATATAAAAGGTGATAAGAAAAGGCTTCTTAACAAATACTATTTGTAACATTTTAAAATTAATCTTAAATAATAGGAGCTTGGTTTTCAACCTAATTAATATTAAAACAAATGGGAAGAAAGTTAAAAACATTGTATTGCATATGACTGAATTGGTAGTCAGCTCCGAGGTAAAACATTCCAAGCAAACAAAAATCATTCATAACAATACATCAATCCTGTCATCAATTGCATAGTTGCCCTTATTTTCATTATGATTGCATGCATTAATTAAATCTATCAGTGGTTAACAATTAAAATGTTTTTATTTCAGTGCCTAACAACAAATTAAAATATATGGATTTCTCAAGTGTTTGCTTATTTAAATTTATTTGACCTAAGCCCAATCACATTATCTATTCCTTGTTTTTCTGTTTTGTCTCAACCACATAAGTGAAGTACAAAGTCCTTCATAGTAAATCTATAATCAGAATCACATTTAATAAAATAATTGTTTTTTCCTGAAATAAACTACTAGAATTCACTATTCATCTGGACTATACTCGACTGCATGAACAATTATCAAGACTCTGTCATGGCAGTTTTGGAAACCTAAACAAAAGACATGATTTCCAACCTCTAGTTTACTATGTAATAATGTAAGACATTATAACTTTTTAATGAACACTTTATTGTGAAACAGCATTACTAAATTAATATAGAAGAGATGATATTGAAGCTCACCACAAATAACCAATGGGTAAAATCATCCTTCCAGTAACTGGAGAATTCAGAGATCATGTTCTTAATCGAGAACTTGTTGAGCTTTCTCTCAAAGCGAGCTTGGACTCCACAATGAATGAGGGCCCTCTGGCAAACTCAGAGCAATCTCTCTGGGATGTCCTAGCAGGTGCAGTTGTCCAGGCTGCCCATTCACCTCCAGACACAGCAGCCTCGGAAGAAGCGTGGACCAATCCATCCAAACACTTGATTCTGGAAGCTTCTTCCTGTAATATGGCAGCAAGTAAAAATTTCCAGATTGTGATTAATTCTGCCAGGTTGCTGAAATTTGAACCCTCCAGGCCAGCTCATTGCCTGACAGTCACACACAACATGGATTTATTGCATCCGAGAATAAACTACAATTCTTGTGAATCCTAATTCTTCCTTATCCAGAAAACAGTCTGTGTTCCCATGGCATTGTTTGATCTATATCCACTGTGACAATGGACAGCAGAAACTTGTCGAAGTTCAAATTCAAGATTTGACACAAGAAGAACTTGAGCCTCCTTTGGCTTTTAGCACATTCGGGATTCTTCTCCCTCATCAGAACCTCAATCTCCCATTAGTCATGTGACAAAGCCAGTAATAAAACCACCTTCCACAAAAGTTGGCATAAGGAGCAAGATGATTGCTTTTCCTACAACAGAATCTGGCAAAACTTCTCTGGAATCTCAGAATCATGGCCCTGTGGAAGTGAAGGGGCAGATGTCATCTTTTGCTCCCCAGCTCCTGTCTAAGTCAAGTGAGTGGATGAAAGCTGAGAGGTTCTTGGGATTTTCACTTTGTGTTCAGATGTTCCCCCACTTCTGGTTTGTTGGAAAGCAATAGAATCCACCAGGTCTCGATCCTATATTTGCCCAGAGATAGAGAGGGGTGCTCCCAGTTCAGGGCTACTGAGTATCACCCCGTTAAAGAGCCTCATGAAATAAAAGTGAAGATTTCAGCTGTCTGGAAAAAGTATCCGAGTAGAAAATAAGCCAGAGACGGCTTGCTCTTCCGGGGACACCTCTATAAAGGAGATAATTCAGTCAGGTTCTGAAGGCCTGCTTCCTGGAGCCACCATCTCCCACTAGCACAGGGGATTGAGTCCGCTGGAGGTGTGTGCCCCAGGACACGTGCGTGCATTCCTGCCCACAGGAGTTGGGAATTAAGGAAATAAGTCAACACTCACTAAAGCTTTTCAGTCCCAGGAAGCCTCTCCCCATCAGGCATTCCAAATATGGTCTGCAAGCCGAACTTATATCTTCATACCGGTCAGCTGGAGGATTCCAAGTATTCCTTGGAATACTTGGATGAAGTCAGAAGTGGTGCTGTTCCACTAATGGGTGAATCCCCTGAAAAAAGTAGAATTCATTTTGTGTAAAGCGTATTACCTAAGTTTTAATTAGGAACTTTGTTTTTCTGCACAATTACGCTGTTGTATATGTCTTGTGAGATAAATTCGATGTAACAGTCGATTTTTGTTTTGAGGAGTTAATCCTGAAAACTGACTAAAATATGTATCTAGTACATGATAGATAGGTAGGTAGATACCTCACTTTCTACTATTTCTATTCTAATAAGTAATCCTGGAGTTTTAGCATTAGGAAAATATACAGATATCATTTAGACCCCTAAATGTCAGTTGTCCACTATCAAATTCCCTATCAACACTGTCAATTTATAGAACTCAGTTCTAAGAAAATTTGACCTCAAAATGCAATAACCATCATTTTAGTTTCTTATTGAACTAATATATTATACACATAATTAAATGACATCTTCTGAGGTTAGCCAGGAAGAATAGGAGAGGAAATGCATAATTTCTATTAAGTCCTAGAAAATATTGCTAGTATATTTCCTTCTTTCATTTATTATTACAAATGGAAAGCTTGGTATATAAGCTTCACCTGTGAGAGTTCTTTCTCTTTTTTTCCTTTCACCCTTTTCTTTCTTTCTCTCTTGCTCACAAAATCTCTTTCTTTCTCTCTCCTTCCTTCTTTCTTTCCTTCCTTCCTTCCTTCCTTCCTTCCTTCCTTCCTTCCTTCCTTCCTTCCTTCCTTCCTTCTTTCCTTCCTTCCTCCCTCCCTTTCTTTCATGCTGGTACTAGGAATTGAACTCAGGGCCTGGGAACTATGTCTTATGTTTTATGCTCAGGGTTTGTACTCCATCATTTGGGCCACAGCTCTGTTTCCAGCTTTTTGACGGTTAATTGGAGATAAGAGTCTCAAGGACTTTCCTGCTCAGCTGGCTTCAAACTGTGATGCTTAGATCTGAGCTTCCTAAGTATTGAGGATTACAAGCATAAGGCAACAGCAAATGGTAGAGTTGTGAAATTTCTGATCCAGCTAGCCAGCTCATCTGTTCATAAATTAGAAGTTAAATATAATCTATAAACTCAAATACAAGACACACTGTGAAGTGTTCTTATTATATACTTAAATATAATAGCTTATATTACTAAAATTATTAGTTAATATTTACATTCATAAAGTACATAAAATATGAATAGATCAGAAACTGAGATAGAATGAATACCTTTTTAAACATCAACTATATAAAGACAAGATATTTCTATTTACTCCAGTTTTACTTTGTGCCATCCAAAACGAGGTGGACATTCAACTTCAGGAAATAATATAAGGCTACTCTCTCAAACCAGAATTTTATTTAAATTCTCATGGGATCATGACACTTTGTACTAAATCTTCAATAATAAATGATGTTGTGGGTCATTTCAGTTTTAATATGAAGTGAAATTTTAACATATGTCTGGTAACCTTCTCTTTTTGAAGTTCTACTCAAGATAATGTCTATCTATTCATCTAGAAATATAGAGTAGAATACTAATAGGTATATTAATAGCCAAATTATGCAAAGTATCTAAATGTCCATCAGTATTCAAACAGATATTTGTATAGCCAGGCATTGTAGAAAACGAAATCAGTGAGCATGGCGTCAATCTTCCTGTTTTGTGTTTTGTATTTTTTTCCTTACTGACTTGCAAGCTCTTCCCACATATCCTGAGTCAGAGAGCTCATTGCTGATTTACCTTCTGGTTGTATATATCTTTTTGCACTATGCTCTATTGTTTATATTTTCATTAATTATTCATATATCCTGTTAAACATCAAGTCTTAATTTCAACATAATCTAGTTGGACTACTTTTTCTTTGTAGTTTTGACACTTTTTTAACCAATTGGATAATTACAATCACTGACCTAAATATAGTACCTTTGACCCCACAATATTGTGAGATTTAGACAATTTCTTCCAAGGCAATGGTAAATGGTCAGCGTTTCCATATGTTCAGGTTTTTGTTGCCTGTCTTCTGTCTCTCTAAGCAAACTCCCTCTCTCAACCTTCATCTCAGCCTCCCAGCCATCTCTTCTAAAAAGGTGATTTTCCTTGTCTTACAATTCTCTCTCTCTCTCTCTCTCTCTCTCTCTCTCTCTCTCTCTCTCTCTCTCTCTCTCTCTCTTTTTCTCTCTTTGTTGTTCCTGGATAGTACCCACACATTGTTATAATGTGCCCCTTCATCTCTGCTTGTTTGTCGGTTTGCTTGTTACTCAATAAAGCTCTGCCAAGTTTTCTTACCTTAATGACTTGTTCAGAAATTCGCCATCTTGGCTATGTTGTAGAATAAGGGTCTAGCCTCACCCAACTCTCCACCAAGCTTACTACTTCTCTACCCATTTCAAAGGCATGCAATGATCAATTCATATTCTGATGTGCCTTGCTAACGAAGTTTCCACCTCTCTTCCCAGGCCCTGGAAACTGAGGTCCACCCATTTAATGTGCTTTGCTAGCAAAGGTGTCTAAACTTAATCTGTTCTTGGCTACCTAGATCTTGGTTATCTGTAAGAAATTCTGTCAAAAATTTTGTGTTTTGAGTTTTGCCTTGCATTTTCTTTGGTGTTGCCTTTTATTTCCCTAGCATTGAACACATGGTTCTATCATAAAAATGGTCAAAAATGAATACTACTACTGGAATTCCAAAACATTTATAGCTGATTTCATGTTTTAAAACCTTAAGCCTTAAAGCTCATGCACAAGTGTGTGTAACGTGTTCAAAACAAGCTCATTTTAATGCATAAAATCTATGATCATAATATAAAAAAGTCTTTCCTACAAAATCAACGTGCTTCTGTCTTACATTTTGATATTTTTGATACTGATATTTCCTAAAATTATTTGCTTTTTAGCTTCAATTGTAACTACTTAACTGGCTCCACAGGCCAAAAGAAAACCTGGGCAGGTTTAAACTTAAACTCAAAGAAGGTTATCAGATTTGTGTGTTTCCAAATGTTTCAAAAGATTGTTACATTCTATTAAAGAGGTTTTCTTTTCAAAAATTCATTTCTTTATTGTCAAAGTGATGTAAAGAGGGGTTACAGTTTCACATGTAAGGCAGTGTGTACATTTCTTATCCAACTTTTTGGTTAAAGGTGTTTTCTAAGGGTTATTTTAAAGGCAAATTAGAGCAAAGGGTGTGTAAAGCAAAAAAGGAAGTTAATAGAGTGGCTTTGAGGAGGGAATTAAAAATGGCTTCCTCTGAATAAAAAGAATTTTGGAAATAAGAATTGTCCTAAGTGTTTGATATGAAGTGGGGGAAAAAGGAAAATTCAGACTGTCAATTTCACTTAAGTATTTGTTTATGTCAAGGTCTTTCAAATGAACACTTTTTTAACACAAATCCTATTTTTCACTATCTAATGTGTTTGCCAAGAATGTAAACCACCTTGCATACAGAGCTGACAATGGTTTTCAATCTTAATTAGTATCCTAAAGTGTTATATTTAATTAAAAATTATCAAAATCATTTAATCAGTTGCTCTTTAAAACTCAGTAATTGACAGTTTTGTGATTACAGATTTTATCCTCTGCAGTATCCAGTCAGACCCTCAGAGGGAAAGATCACTCTTGCAGTATTTATTGTTGACAAGTTCCGGTGCCCTTGTTAACTATATTTTGATTTGATCTTCTTTATTTAATTGGGAGTAAAAGGCGAAAAGCTCATTTGATCTGAGGATCACAGTTTGAAGCCAGCCTTGGAAGAAAGGTATCTCTGAGACTCTTTATCTCCAACTAACCACTCAAATTCCAGAAATGGAGCCATGGCTTAAATGGTAGAGCACTACTCTTGAGTGAAAGAGCTCAGGGACAGCACCCAACCCAATGAACAAAAATGTCAACTGGTCAAGCCATCCCAGCTATTAGCACCTAGACCACTAGGACAAAGCCAGTCCTGCCAATGAAGGACCATGGAGAGGAGTAAGAGATAATGTCACATCCTAAATGGAGCCACTTTGTTCCTGCCCTTTGAAAATTAACCAGAGCCAGGAGATCAAGAGGAAATACTTAATGAGCATGTCTAATGTTCATACTTGCCTTCTAACTTCTAACTTAAAGTGACTCAGGACAGTTTCTCAGTTATGACACTTTTGAATCTGGCTTACAAATATTTGCCTATCCTCATCTCTTATATCATATTCTCAAAGCTTTATGATTTTGCCCCTGGAAGTCAATTTTCACTAGTTTTCTAGAGCCATGTCAAGAGGTTCACCTAAAACATCCAGTACACTCTCCATGTGGACTAAAGTTGAGCAATGCAAAGGCTACATGAAGACCCTGCTTTACAAATCCGACTGATTTAGGAGCTGTCACCTAGCAAGAGATGCAAGTGCAATAAATTGTTTTGTTTTTCCCATTGCACTCTATTCCTTGGCAGCAGCATTGCATTGATGTGACTTCTTTTTATGACTCTAAACAAGCTATTTCTTCTGTTTATACCTTGGTTTTCTAGTATAAATTGGATTCTTCTTGTTACTTCACTCTATATCCTGAGCATAAGGGTCATATGTTACCCTCAAACAAGACCCTGCTAAGTTGATAATCATACCTGGCATTAGACTATACAGCATTCTAGAGCCAAAAGGATTTTTCAAAACCATGTTATTCCTACATTCAAAAGCTTTCCATGGATGCTAAATGACCTTAAGGTAAAATCTACAATATTTTATACAACAGGCAATGCTCTTCATGAACTTCTCCTTGGCGATTTCACCAGCTTTATGTTGTATCTCTTTCCTGTTGTTGTATTCACTCCAAAGGCACCAGTTTGCCTTCTCTTCTTCACATGTTATAAATGGTCTCTTTCTCTCTTTCTTCCTAAGTTGTGAACAAGATTTTCTTCCTTTTTTCTCCAGTGTAACCTGTCCCTATTCATTTCAGTACAAATTGTCTTGAATTGGTTTCATACTGGAGCCTCCCCATCAACAAGCCAGGTCCCCTCCTCTCAAGGCTTCCTCATAGTCTGTGCTCCCACTTTCAACTGAGCCATTAATGGTGTCATTAGTTATTAAAGATCTTTCTTCCCAGAGTCAATTCACTAACTCATCAAAAAATATCATTATTAAGGTAATGCTGTGATGCTAATTAGTGAACATTAAATAATAAATGATGTCATGAAATAACGAATATTTAAAATGATCTGCAATCTATAAAAACATTCCATAAATACTATGGGAATATTCTCTATTGCTAGTTGTACCTGGTTCTCGAAGACAAGAATATATTCAATACTTTCATTTTACCTCCTTCAGTGCTAAGCAGAGCAACTGTTCATCAGGCAATTAATAAAGAACTGTTTATTCAATGGCAATATTAAAAACATTAACTATCTGGAAAGTCTCAAAATTGAATAAGCATTGCCAATCCATTTCACAGTACCTATTAAAAAATCTTACAAGGAGGTAAGAAAGGAAGGGAGGGAGGGAGGGAAGGAGGGAGGGAGGGAGGGAGGGAGGGAAGGAGGAAAAGGAAAATAAAAGGAGGGAAGACAGAAGGGCAGAAGGGAGGGAGTCACCAAGGAAAAACAAGTGGAAGGGAGGAAAGTGAGAAAGGATGAAAGAAAAAGAACTGAGAGAACAAGGGTTACCATAACCACAGACTGCTAGATTTTTTCTGTCACTTGTTCTCACATCCAAAGAAAGAAGCAAAAGCAGAAATAGCATTCTGAATGATTATACTCTCTATTTTGTATATTAAAACCAGTAAACACATTGGTCTTAATACAAAAGTCCTCCTTTAACTCAGGAAATGAGTCTACTTCGGTGAGCCATTAGGGAAATCTGAGTTCTCAGACAGTATAGAAAATAGAATCTCCACAGTATACCTTACACAGCAGAAATTTTGCCCCTTTTTGCATTCAAAATAGATCTATCATTAGATGACTGTCTTTCTCTTCAGCTTTATCTAAACGAGAATCACAATAAATGACACTCTTAGTGATATGACACTCACACAGCCATTTCTTGAATAGATTCTTGAGGCATTACTGTTAACAGAGAGGAGGAGGTATTAGGCAGTTTTCTAAAGCTCAAAGACTTTGTGTAAATAGCTAAGAACATACAGACAGAATGGAACAAGGTAATCTTGGTTGACCTCATAACTACTGTTCTCTGTACAAAACTGTGATCGCAAATCTGGATTCTAAAGTATTGTTCATTAACTTGGTATCTGTTATGTTTCTTAATATTTTTAATTATTTCAACAAAAGCTTGAAAATTATTCCTCCTAATTTGAATACTCTCAGAAGTTTACAAAGTTTATTTTATTATTATTATTATTTTTTTTTTTTTGGCCAGTCCTAGGCTGTGAACTCAGGGCCTGAGCACTGTCCCTGGCTTCTTTTTTGCTCAAGGCTAGCACTCTGCCACTTGAGCCACAGCACCACTTCTGGCCATTTTCTGTATATGTGGTGCTGAGGAATCGAACCCAGGGCCTCATGTATAAGGCAAGCACTCTTGCCACTAGGCCATATTCCCAGCCCGTTTACAAAGTTTTTAACTCAAAAATTTATTTTCCAAGCCAATAACTCTTGCTTATAATCCCTAACTACATAGTGGGCTGAGGCATAAGAATAATGCTTCAGAGCCAGTATAGGCAAACAAATTCAAGAGACTCTTATTTCCAAACAGGAAAAAAAGTTGAAAGTAGAGGTGTGATTCAAATGGTCAAGCACCAGCTTTGAGAGAGAAAAAAAAGCCAGCAAGAGTGCAAGGCTGAATTCAAGGCCAGTACTGGCACAAAAAAATATTTTCCAGTCAGTCATTAAAAAACAAATAATACTGTATAGGTAATGCTAACTGAGCATGTTGGTATTCTTCTAAAAACAGTATTTCCTAAGTTCTCTTAAACCTTATAAGCTATTATACAAAACCCTACATTACAGACACAGAAACTCAAGCAAAGTGAATCACCATCAATGAAGTTATACAGTAAAAAAGTGGTGAAGCCTGGGTAAAAACAAGGTGAAACTGCTTACCCCTTCTTTTGGATGGCTGTGTCCCAACCCAAAGGGGCATTCATCTGGCTCTAGTCAATCAGGAGTCACAGAGCTCATAGTCATATTGAGGGCAGCTTTTCAAGAGTGCCAATAAAGTATGACATTTCCAAAACATGCAGGACTATCTCAATAGAGTTTTAGCATTAAGTTCTCACTTTAGTTTTATCTGATTTGTTATTAACAAGTCCGTTTTTATGATGCACAATTTTCCTTATAAAAAAAAGACTAAAAAAGAAAATAACAACAAAACATGGTACCCTGCCAGGAACAATATGTTTTAGAATAAGTTAGTTTAATGAGTTGTTATTGGTTCACTGTAGCATCTTCAGATGCACAGCAGAGTCAACACTACATATATTCTAGGCCTAAGAGGACTGTCCTTGAGGCTTGGCAAGGAGGAGGAGCAACCTAAACAGGCTACAGCTAACAGCCAAGAGCAATGAAGAGAGCCCTGAGTATTGAGTAAAACGCTGCCAGTTAATGCCAATTCAACATCATCCAGGAACATGGATCAAATGCTTATCCTGTCTACATCATCCTGTTGTAAGCACCAAGTGAATTAAAGCAACAAAAAACTGAAAAGTGTGCTAGTATTTGACTTTTGAAACCCTATATGCAATGCAAAACAGGACTCAGGTCCATCCAAAACGTATGGGTCAAAGTAAGCTCACCACATTTTATGTTGTTAATGTGAGTGAAGCCAGCTGACTAGCAGACTCTTGTGAGTAGATATATGCATTGCAAACACACAATATACATACACAGACACTACTTTCATCCTTGGTTGTCAGGGAAAAGTTCAACCAGAGATGGGGAAGAAGAGCTGCGAACAGAAGGCAACCATGAATCCTCAAGAAGTACAGGTTAAATCGGGACAGGTAGGGGAAACAAGATGCTAGAAATCAAACTGTTGCATTCAAAACCAATTCCTCCACCCAGATGGCAAAGGACCACCTTATGTACAAATCCTGACTATCTAATATTGGCTAGCTCTTTCTCCTGGTTCCAGATCTCCATAGGACACAGAGCATACTGATGAGAATGCTGAGCCTCCCTGTCTGCAATATAGGCTAGTAGGGTTCATGATTAATACTGGAGAAAAGAAGTGGAATTGCTACTGCTGTGTTTTAATTTCCCCAGTGTCTGCTGGCTGCCAATATAGCTTCTAGCCTACAGCAACATTTGCTAAGCTGAGAGCATGTAGTTACCATCTCCATCCTCTCACATGTCTCCACTCCATCTTCTAGTGCTCCTTTCCATCCAAGGTCACCACAATCCATTCATAACTTCTTTATAAAAGTTAGAAATGGATGGAAAGAGTAGGACAAATAGTCATTATATCCAATTCATATATAACATACAACTCTATAATTGAGAGAAAAGATTGGGGTAGACGCTGAAAATGATGAGTCAATCAAAATGTATTGTGCTCATACTATAATTTTTTAATCAAAACTCCTTTGTCCTACTATCTAAAATAAAAATAAATAACAATAAGAGTCAAATGGGCAGATCCCTGGCTAGGAAGAACATTTTCATGAAATTTATTCTCTTTCTAGCCAGTGTAGAAGTTAGAATATTTTCTGTAAAGAAACCTGATATAAGCACTGTCCTTTTAAGGATAGTCACCAACTTATAAAGAAGCTATTTTAGGTTACCCACATCCTGTTATAAGAATCAATCTAGAGGTTGGAGCCATGGCTCAAAGGATAAAATGCCAGTAAGTAAAAATAAATTGTTTTTCTAACAAGTTTTGGCCAGGTGTCTGGGTTTAAATTGATTTCTAAAATAAATTTAATCCTTTCAAATTAACTACTTGCAAAATATTGTGAACCTAGTCCTGGCTAATGAGAAAAAAAATGGGGAGCGGGGAGGGAGTAACACATTAGGGATATAACCTGGGTAGATTGTCCTCTCAGCAGGCTTGCTTGTTTGGCTTCCTCTCTCCGTAGCACACTGTTCTACAGAAGTAATAATCATACCTTGCTGAGCACCTTTCAAGTTTGTTTTCTTATTCCTGTGCAACATTTCAATAACTCCAGGCATTTCCAACATCAATAAAATCCTATTACAAAGGGAAAATCATTCTCCTCACATTTGTAAAACTTCATCTCTGTGTGTCTTCATTTTTCCTGATTCACCTGTCTTTACAAATTTACAGAGGACTAAGGCTGGTTAGCTGAGAAAACAGACTGTCCATGTGTTTGTCAACAAAGATGCTTGATCCTCTATAGAGCAGAGCCATCGTGTCCCCATGTCCCAAGACTGGAGACTGAACCACAGCTCACTGCCAGGCTACTGCTTTCCTACTGCTGGGTATGCACTAATGACAGTTGAATTCTCACCATTTAGAGAATAGATGAAAGAAATCATGCCATCAAAGAGAAACCCATAGAAAGTACATCCAAAAGCTGAGAGGAAAGTAAATTATCACTATAGAGTAGATCATTCTGTTTTATTCTAGCCATTCTGATGGGTGTATAGCAATATCCCATTGTGACTTTAATTTGCATTTCTCTAATGACTAGTGATGCTGAACACAATTTTATGAGCTTACTCAACATAGTGTAGCCTCTGGATATCATATGGTGAAATTTCACAAGTTGTCTTTTGAAACAATTTCTGTTTATACTTATTGGGACCTGAAAATTCTTTGTGTGCTTTCCATACTAACATGCTGACTATATTCTTCTACTCTGTACAAGGAGTAGATGTCAAATGTTATATCGCTTAGCCTACCCAAAGCCCTAAAATTACTTACACTGAAGTCTATAATGTTAGGGGTGAGTGTAGAGGAGAGTAAGTCTTACTCCATCATAAATTTACTGAGAACTTACCAGCCCTTGAGAATTGAAAACAACAGACTAGCTTATTTCTCAAATAGTATCTCCAGTGATTGCATCAATGTTGGAAAACAGCCAGTTTTCGTAAGCACTTCAGATTCCAAGAAATGTCGAAACTACCCAGACTGTTTGGATAGTCACCGCTTCCTGTACTCAGATTGTGTAGTCTGCTTGACCACCTGCGTTGTGGTTTTCTCCTTTATAAGCCCAGCCTGAAAACCGATCAGGGTCGCAGTTATGGCTCCTGAGTCTGTGCTGCGTCCCTGGCCCATCAGTTTATCCTTCCCCCAATAAAGATCTTTCATGAGACGGCCTCTGTGTGGTGGACTCTGGAGAGATGTGGAATCCCATCCCCGAACCCCATAACATGTAACTCATTTTGATTTAATCTCTTTATGAGATGTTGTGGTTAGTTTGAAGTTAATTAAGCCCAAAGCAAGAAGTGGAGCTGTTGCTCAAGGGGTAGAGTACTACTACTCTTGAACATGAAAGCCAAGGGGGTTGTGAGACCCTCAGTGCAGGCCACAGGACGGGCCGACATTTTTGAAAAATAGACTTTTCTGTTCAGAGAAGTGTTTAATATTGTCTTTTAGGGTTCCTACTTTGTGTTGTTATCTGGTTTTGTTATGACACTAAGTTTCATACAATGAATTGGAAAATGTTACTTTTCCTGTTACATAGAAGAGATCTTATGTACACATAAGGTAGAAGCCCTGAATTCAATTTCCAGTGCCACTGAAAAAAGAGAGAGAGAGAGAGAGAGAGAGAGAGAGAGAGAGAGAAAGAGACAGAGACAGAGACAGAGAGAGACAGAGAGACAGACACAGAGACACAGACACACACAGAGAGAGAGAGAGAGAAACAGAGAGTACCTGTGAAAGAGAAGAAAAACAGGTTTGTAGTGTTTATTTTGAGAGTTTATTTTGTACTGCTTGGGTTAAGGTAGTTTTCAGCTTTGGGGAAATGTCACATTTATGTATGTCATTTTTCAGTAACCCTTTTTGTCTATTTGGTGACCTTTCTGGCCAATGTACCTTTCTGACTTGCTTATTTGATCCAGCCCTCTTTTCCTTGAGTCAGTCTTGTTAAAAGTTTCTCAATTTTATTGATGTCTTCAAGGACCAACATCTTTTTTTTTTTTTTTAATTGAAGGAGATTATGGTTTGGGGTTTTTTAATATTCTCATTAGCCCAGTTGTACAAGGGCTTTCTTTGTGGTATTTACATACACATTATACAACATACCTTAATCAAATTCATTTTCTTTATGCCTCCTTCCTTTCTTAAGACAGTATCAACCAGTATTGTTCAAATCACTTTTTAAAACTTCTTTCATATATTCATTTTCTGTTTTCAATTTCATTCATTCCCTTTAGTTGTATATTTTCATTCCTTATGCTTATGCATGCCTCAAGTATTTTTTTTTTTTTTTTTTTGGCCAGTCCTGGTGCTTGGACTCAGGGCCTGAGCACTGTCCCTGGCTTCTTTTTGCTCAAGGCTAGCACTCTGCCACTTGAGCCACAGCGCCTCTTCTGGCCGTTTTCTGTATATGTGGTGCTGGGGAATTGAACCCAGAGCTTCATGTATACAATGCAAGCACTCTTTCCTCTAGACCATATCCCCAGCCCCGCCTCAAGTATTTTGTTCTTCATTTTCTACCTTACTACAGAGGAAAAGAAATGATTGATTTTAGATTTTCATTATTCTTTTTTTTTTTTTTTTTTTTTTTTTTTTTGCCAGTCCTGGGGCTTGGACTCAGGGCCTGAGCACTGTCCCTGGCTTCTTTTTACTCAAGGCTAGCACTCTGCCACTTGAGCCACAGCGCCACTTCTGGCCATTTTCTGTATATGTGGTGCTGGGGAATCGAACCCAGGGCCTCATGTATATGAGGCAGGCACTCTTGCCACTAGGCCATATCCCCAGCCCAGATTTTCATTATTCTTAATGTGTGCATTTAGTGTTATAAAATTTCCTACTATCATTGCTTTCTCTGTCTGCCACAAATGTGTGTACATGTGTTATTATTTTTGAGTAAACTTTTGTTACATATAACTTCATCTTTGATCACAAAAATGTGCTGCTAAGCACATTCAAAGGTTTATTCAAAGGTTTCAAAGGTGTCTACTTCTTTTAACCAGCCTATGGTTTTATAATTTCTATTAGATTTCTTGTGGTAAAACTTCCAATGGCAAATCTCTCCACTTTTCTTCATGTGAAAATGTTTTTTATTTCCCCTTAACTCTTGAAAGATATTTCTTTTCTGAACAACAAGTTGTTCAACTTTCAATATTACACTCAAAATATATTCTGCAACTTCTTCCTGGCTTCCAAATTGCGGTGCCATATTCACTGTTGTTTGTATCATGACCCACATAAAACTAATGGAAATTTTTCTGGTTGGTTCTGAGGTTTCTTCTTTACATTAAGTTTTAAAAGTTTAGTTTTGTTGTGTTAGAAGATGATCCTGTATGCATGTTTTTTTTCACATGTTTACATTTTTGGCCTAAGATTTACATATGAGAGAAAACATACATCCTTTGTTTCTCTCACCTGACTTGCCTTCACTCAATATGATTTAGTTCCATAATCATCCATTTTTCTGCAATTATTATAATATTCTTCCTGATGAAGGAAATTCATGCTTATATATGCATTTATGTAATAATTTATAATATAGACAATATGATCCATATATTATATACTGTATAGATTATAGATGTTATACATATTATATAGTACCTATATATTATACATAGATACATCTCTATATATTATGTATTATATAATCTATATATAATATAGATACACAAATCCATATATATGTACATATATATGAGTGTACATATGTCTCTATGTGTATGCATGTGTGTGTACATATATTTACATGATTTTGATATATTCATCAGTTGTGGAAACTCAGATGTTTCCATTGCCCAAGAATATTATCACTAGATCAAAGGGTAGTTTTATGTTTTTAAAGAATTGTCATATTGATTTCCTTAACTGGCTGCAAATTTGCAGTCTTGTGTTTTATTCAACTTCTTGAATCCATGCATTTATACATATTGCAGAATTTGGAATGTCTTTACTCATTAGGTATTTTAGTCCAATATGTGTTTTTTTTTATCTGATGCCATCTTTGGGATCTTGACTTTCTGCTGTATTTCCTCTGCTGTTCAGGGCATACTTTCTTTCAGTTAATTTATTCTTTCTCTCACCTCTTCCATTTTGCTGTTAAACACATCCACTAAATTTTTTATTTATTTATTTTTGGTTCCAGCATGTCTATTATTCTAGTCTCTATTTTCTAGTGCCTTGCTAAAATTTTATTTCTTTCCTAGGGCTTTCTACTTTGTCATTTGCTTCAATATAAACATTTTATTATGACTGCCTTATTTTCCAGATAATTATACTTTATTATCTAATGTTGGCTTGTATTGTCCTTTGTCTTTAAGCATCATTTTTTTTCTTGCTCCTTGATATAATAAATAATCTTTTCCTCAAAATCTATACTTTTTTCCACTCAAATAAGAACTCAAGTAATTAATTCCTTAGAAACTCAAAATCAAAGTCTTGCAAAATAAAACTCTAAAAAGCGGGTACTTGTAAGATATTGAGTGTGGTCAAGGGGAAAATGGTACATGAATGAGAGAAGTGGGGAAGAATGCAGTAGAGTCCTAAAAAAGCAGAAAGACTAAGACAGGGCTGCGTAGGGGTGGGATGAGTGAGTCATTGATCAAGATATGTTTTATTATGTTTTATTCATGAGCCGATTTATTAAATGGCAACTCCTTTGAACAAATGCTTAAAGATAATTAAATGAAAAAGTAAAGAATTGTTTTTAAAAAAAGAAAAAATGTAAGTATCTTTTATCTTAACTGTGTCTCTGATACTGGGCAGGGAAATGTGTTTTCATTTTTCTTTTTGTCCTAAACAACTTGGACTTGGAAAAATATTTCGGGGCTCATGTTTTCAGAGATTCCAGTTTATATTCCTTGTTCAATTAATTCTAAGCCTATGGTGAAGAAGTACATCATGGGAGCAAAAGCATATGAGAGTATAGCTGTTCAACTAATGGTAAACAGGAAGCAGCCAGTGGACAAGAAGGGCTGAGAGCAAGGCATGCACTTCTGTAACCTGTGGGAACTACTTCCCATAACAAATCCCCACCACCTCCTAATAATGTATTCGAATTTGCATATACCAATGCATAAAGCTGTTGACTTGCTTTAGTGTCCTCCAGATCTAATCCTTTCTGGGAACACCCTTAGGTCTATTCTACTAATTTCTTAAGACATGTCTCTACTCAGTTAAGTTGACAATCAAGGTTACCTATTACAAATTAATTTTTCTAGATGGCAGACCTTGTGGCTTAGAAAAAGTAAAAATAATACCATACTACACATTATAAACAGGACAGGCAATGATCCCTTATTAAGGTTCAGCCTTCTTCACAGAAAAGGAGTTAGAATTGTTTAGAGGATAGTAGGCTTCTTGTTCAGTAATGGGAATAACAAGCACTTGGTGTTTTGTGTGAGTTGGGCTAAGTTTGGCAACTGCCAATTAGTCATGTGCATGCTTTCAAAGATGTTTTCTGTTGGCACACAAGCATCTTTCACTGTATAAGACACATATTTATTCCAGAGGCCTATAGACCAAGTTAATTCTGTATTATTGTCTTTGAGAGAACATTGCTCAAGTGACCAAATGTCTTTGAGATGATATGCGTAGGTCTATCTCAAGGATTGAGGTAGCAAAGGGGACAAAAATGACATGAAGACAGATATGGCAAGCCTTTACTCTCATTTTAGTTATTCATCAAATAGCTTTAGGCTGTAGTAGAAAATTAGTTATTTTATTAAAGGAATCTTTCAAGTTCTTCAAAGAAAGCCTTGGCAACTTATCATTACCCATAGACCAAAGGTATTGATAGAGTTAATAAGTAGTAATATTCAACTGTATAAACTCAACTGTATAAACTCTAAAGTGTTTTTAGATCACTTAAGAGCTACAAATTTCCTTAAACAACTTCATTTTCATTTGATATTTAAATAATGTTGTTTAGGATTATTTTCTATTTTAATTAATGGAAGTTCTGTAGGAGGAGTTTTTAGTTTAGAAATGTAAGAGAATCATTTTCTTAGAAAATATTACATATGAAACACAAGGATAGTAAGAGAACATAATAAAAACCATGAGCCTCTAACTCCGATTTTAGATTTGAAAACACTAGACTAATTGAAAGTTTTTCTTCTCTGCCTGTGTAAACCAGATGCATGTCTGTCCGTGTGTCTGAGTGTGCACCATGGGACTTGTCCTCTCCTCCCCTGCTCTATTAAGTCTTAGTCACAAATCCCAAAGAACTAATATCCCAGAAACTCTTGATTGATGGATATCCCAGGATCACTGGAGAAAATTGCTTTTCATTTCACTAGACATGCCAGAACATGCTAGGTCTCTTGATAGTATTTTTGCACCGCTTCTGATTTTCACTTTCTGGAAATTCTGAAGCTTTGAAACAATTAAGTTCAACCTGGCACATAAACTGAAACCTGCCTTACAAGTATGAGGTAGACGTGGTGATCACATTAAAACTGCACATTGATTTCTGACCTCAGGCCCTCCAAGGAGAGTTCCCGAACTCCCAAGGGTGAAGTTTTACAAGGGAATCTTTGATTAAACTGTAAGATTAAAGAAATTTCAAGTGGCTGGACAGCTCCTTATTCACATGTTTGAGAAGTCCCATGAACATGTGGTAGTCTTTTCAAAGACAGTTGTAAATCAACTCCCTAAATTACTTCCAGATCAGTATTTTCATGCAAGGCATTAAACTGATGATTCTATCTGCCAAAACACAAAATTTTGTTTTTCCAGTCAAACACACTGGTACAAATTCTCCTTGCCTAAAACAGAAGAAGCAGATGCTAATCTAACCAGTCATCTTTTCTGTAGATCAACAGCTGTGTGCTCAGGTAAAACCTGCCTTTTTATATAGCTGGTCATACAGCTCAGGGGGAAAAAAAATAAATAAATATATATATATATATATATATATATATATGTTTCATGCAAAGATTCTGGCCAAAATTCCAAAGCTATTTCTCTGGGATTCTGAATATACTCTCAATGGGAAGTTTTGCATATAACACTGAAGTTTCCCAGTACCAATGGCACACAGGAGGCTGGGAGCTGAGATCCTGGGTTGAAAGCCAGCCCAGACAGGAAAGTCAGGTGTCCCTTATCTCTAATAAGTACCAAAAACATTTTAAAAAATCTTGAGATGGAGTTGTGACTCAAGTGGTAATATGCTACCTTGATCAAAAATCAGGCCCTGAGTTTAAGCTCAAGACCACTGTGCACATGTACGTGAGTACATATACACACACATGCATGCACATGCACACACACGAAGTTCATTATCTGAGAATAAGGTAATTTCCCTCAGGCAAATTTATCCACATCCTCATTTTTAAATCATAGACATCTGTGCATCATTTAACAATGGGGATAGGTTCTAAGCAATTCATTGTACAATTGTGCAATTATCAAAAGTTTTACTTGCCAAAACTAAGACAGATAAGCATCAATAATTCATGTAATCTTACCAAACTACTGCTTTATATGTAGCCTTCCACTGATCAAAATAGCATTATGAGAGACATAACTACATTTCTATACAGTATCCACCGTAATCTTTCTCTACTCAGCTGTAAATCCTATGGAGGGATGGGCTATGTCCTCATTACCTTTAACCATCACTTCCTAGCAAAGAATTTAGCATACACTTGATATAAAATAAATAGTTGTTGTATATTGTTAAATGTTTGAGTTCATGTTGTTGAACACATCTGTAGGTACAAAAATTTCAATTCCAACATATTATAAACTATCCATTTATATTAAGGTTATAATTTGTAAATATTTTTAGTTTAGCTATACGAAGGAAAGAACTGCCTTAAAATATCAAACCTCTGGTTCTAATTAATTGTCTGTTAATGTAAATCAATTCTTCTGTGTTTCATTCTAAAGATATGAAGTTCATTTACTTCTTATTCTCCATTAATGTAATAATGAAACACCTTTTATATAAATCTTCTGAACACAAAAGAAACTTCTAATAAGTTAACACAGTAGCCTTGTTTGAAATGGTGAACATTTATTCTGTGGGAAGGTAGAGTGCAGTATGTTTGTTACAATGACATCATGAAACTTTGAGAAGTTCTTATTTTAGAACACATAGGAAGAAATTACAGTCTGACATCACATTTACAATAACAATAAATACATGATAATGTCAAAAAGAAATCCAAGTCTGATGAATGCTAACATTACCACAATGTTTCCAAGAATATCTATTAGCATGTAGCCTACATAAATTGAAAATGATTGTCTTCTTTCCTAATGAGAATAGAGAAGAACTGAAGTAGTAAATTCTATTAAGCTTTGAAATAAATAACCTGTGATTTAATAGTACAGGTTCCCTACTGCATAAGAAGAAAGGCTCATAAACCATCTAGAGTAACCATCAGCTATGTGGATGCCCATGGCATTCTCCAAGTGACAGACTCCTCTAACCTTGATTATCATCCCTAAAAGTTACAATCAATACTCAGGATATGATAGCATGGGCCTACTATGATGAATACTTACATCTTGAAGCCCCTTCTTAACCAGTCACAAGACTTCAGTCCATGTCTGTGGAAGAGAGAATGGTGAGCACAGAAGGAAAAAAAGCATTTTTAAGAGGAATTGGAGGATATCTAAAGAGCAAAAGTCCCTAATGCTAAATCTCTGGACAACTGAATTTCAGCAAGTAACAGGAAAGGTATAGTACATTACAACAAAGCAGAGTCTTTGTTATCTCTGGCATTAACACAATAAGCAGAGCAGTTTCAATGTCTGCTTAGAGTCAAATACATCTTGGAAATTATCCTCCCTAATTGTTTGTGTCTTTTCTTTTTGGCCATTACTGGTCACTGTCTCTGATCTTTTATGCTCAAGGTTAGAACTCTATCACTTGTGCCACAGCCCAATTTTCAGATATTTTTACAGGTTAATTTGAGATACAAATCTCACAGCTTTCTTGCCAGGTTGGTTTTGGACCAATAGTCCCAACCATCAGCATACTGAGTAGCTAGGACTACAGGCATGTAACCAGCAAACACCATGTGTTTATTTATTTATTCAGATAGTGCTTTGGATTGAAATCAAGGCCTCACATTTGCCAGGAAGATGTTCTGTCACATGAGCCACTCCAAAAGACATCATGATTTAGATGTTTGTTTGCTTTTTTCAGCTAGGCTCTGTGTTTTGTTGTCCGAGTCCAGTTTCAGACCACAACCTTACCTATACCTATGACCTTTTATGTAGCTCTGTTTGTCTTATTGACTGAACTGTGATCTCACCAGTTTTTCTACAGTTTGACCTCAAACTATAATCCTTCCAATCTCTGCCTTCTATATAGCTAAGATTCGAAATTTGAGTCATTTTATCCAGCCCTTTATTTTCTTCTCCAAAGTGTGATAGGATCACGCTTTAATGATCAAATATTTGTTTAAATAAATTATTGAATTTAGGCTTAAGATCATTGCCACAGGGAAAATTACAAAATCAGACTAGTCATCCAGAATCCAAAATATCTGTGAAAGGCAGATCCTCAGGGATCACTTACCATAACTCCCTCATTACATGGATGTTAAATCAAACTTTAGTCTCCTTCCCAGTATCCAAGAGTTAGTGAGAGACAAAACTAAGCACTGAAAGTCAGTTCCACTCTTCCAAACCTGCATGAGAACTCTTACACTTGTAAAACCTTCTACAATGTTTCACAAGTTTGGGGGTTTTGTTGTTTTTGCTTTTCTAGAAGAAGGGAGCAAATGAAGACATGAGGAAGGGGAGGAAACACAATTGATTGTGAGGGAAACCTGGACCTGGAAAGAAATGAAACAAAGACAGCAGGAAAGACAACATCAATAGCAAATACAATGTCCTGTGAAGGAGAAAAGGAGTGTGTGATACGCAGAACACTATTTGACATACCTTTAGGGTAAAGGGCCTGGGCACCTATGAAATAGAGCTCATGTCTCACTTGAAACTTCAGTCATATTCTCATAACTCCATTCCAGTTTCCATAGATTAAGGGGAAAGAAAATTACTGTCAGTAAAACTGAACCTAAAGATCTATTTTGCCTTAAAACATTCTCAGACATTCTCTCTCTCTCTCTCTCTCTCTCTCTCTGTCTTTCTTTTTCATGGAAGCTTAAGCTTCTACTACTTTAACTGTGTTCCTAAAATTTTTGTTTTGTTTTAATTATTTTTGGATAGAATAGCCTATGTATTCTTAACTATGACTCCTTCATGGTTGGCATCATAGGTGCCACCGTAACCAGCTAAGTTGTTGAGATGTTGCTAACTTTTTGCCAAGGTTTGCCATATACATTTAGAATGCAGCATTCCAGGTATCTAGAATGACAGGTATGGGCCTTGTTGCACAGCCTGGAACATTCAATTTCTTACATTGAAACAGACATGATAAATTTTTTTTTAAAAAGAGATATCTTCATTTTATTAAAGAACGTGTCATCCTCTCTATCATTATCCATTAGCACTTTTAATTTATTAAATGATTGAAATAACTCTACAGTGGTATTTTATGATCTACTGTCAATGCTGGGATGTACAGAAAGCCAGTCCTAATTAATATCATAAATGTCTTCACAGCAGATGCTAGGTTAGTCTTCTGTGATGGTTCTAACATGTGAAGGTTTGTTGGACTCAGTAGCAGAGCAAAGCCTCCATGAAATGCTTTTTAGGTGGCTCACTACTGATTGGAAGAGAAATTTCAGGACAGGACTGTAAGCATTTCAGGCCAGGATCTGAAATGCTTCAGATGCCTGTATCTGCAACACTGGCAATGGAGTCCTGTTGGAATGGAGTTTTGTAGGAAGTTTGGAGACACTCTAAATGCAGTTGCATTATTAATAAAAAAAAAATCATGTTAAGTAACCATTTCAAGTCTGTTAGCCTTAAAGGAGAAGGATACAATTATGCTAAAAGAATTGTTTACCAGAAGCCAAGAAGTTGTGCTCTGATGAAAAGGAGTGACATAACATGTGACAAATAACATGTGCCTTGTCATGGTGCTTCTTGTTTCCTTTGCCGTAAGCTTCTGCTCCAATGCTTTCCCCTCCCACAATGTTGTCAGCACTCACTGAAGCACTTTGTCTTCCCACAATTCCCTAGTTTCCCTATCAGTCAATGAAAAGAATTGGGGAAGTGCATGCACAAGCCACTGAGCTCTCAGCCCAGGAGAAGAGATATGGAAATATGAGAGGAGCCTACATCATAATCACCGCCCTCCCGGCAGAGGCCAGTAGTATTTTCTTTGGGCACCTCTGGATGGACACACCCTTGGCTTTCCTGTCATGGCTTTTCTCTCACTTCCAATTCAGCTTACTATTCTCCTAAAAACTAAAACAGGAAATGAACTTGAGATATGTGTGGTAACGTTATCTGCAATTATTAGTTTTGTGTTAGTGTTCATTCCTGCACGGAGCCAAAAGTGTGAATAATTTGAATATATTTATGACAAATATGCATACACTTCCTATTTTGATCAGGTTACCCTTTCTTAAGTCAAATACCTAGCCTCTTGCCTTCATTTATGATACTTATCTAGTTCCAGAAGCATATTATAATCTTAAAAATAAATCTGTAATTTATGCTTCAGAAAAATTAATGAAGCCAGGCGCTGGTGACTCATGCTACTACTCCAGAGCTACTTGGGAGGATGAGATCTGAGGGTTGCGGTTCAAAGCTACCCCAGGCAAGAAAGTCCAGGAGACTCTTATCTCCAATTAACCACCAGAAAAGAAGAACTGGTGCTGTGGCTCAAAGTGATAGAGTGCTAGCCTTGAGCAAGAAGAGCTCAGGACCAGCACTCAGGTCCTATATTCAAGCTTCATGGCCAACACAATAAAAATAAATGAATGACACAGTTTTAATGAATAAGATATTGTGTTATTAAGGCCCTTGAAGGATATAGGGATTGGGATTGGTTGCTACACATTTATGTTGAAGCAAACAATACGCCTTGGTGCATCCAAGGAATCTAATGTTAATCTAATCTAAAAAGCCCCTCAAACAGATGCCATGCATAATGTCCAACCCTGTATCTGGGGTCCCTGCTCTAGTGAAGTGAAAACATAAAATAAAATTAGTTCTCACACTGCCCAGGGTTATGATAGCTGGTCTGGATGAAAACTTTGCCCTTCACCCAGTGTGTGACATGTCCTCAGATGCCATAGGAAAGCAGAAACAAAACAAAACTCCCTATGAATCAGAGAGAGTTTATCCAGGTAGATAGCTAGTTCTGCTGGAGATGCTGAAAAAGACAATCAACTGGAATGCAAAGCATCCATCTAATGAAAGCATTCTCTTGGCTAAATTAAAATTAAGCAAACATTAGCAAAGAAAGGGTAAACTGAGGATCAGTCTCATTAAGTGTCTAGGTGAGATCTCCTGTGCACTGGATAAATCTATCACTGGAGGATGGATGGAAGTTCCCCTCAGTTTCCCTATTTCCATGCAAAACCACAAGTTCTTGAGATCCAGTTATGGAAAATATTTCAGGTGTCTCACAATAATTAGTCTTATACCTCAGTACTTCTGAAAGGCAAATGAGCATCTTACAGGGTGAATATTTTAGCAAGATTAATAAGATAGAAATAGAAAAAGAGAGATAAACATCTTCAGCTCCCCATGAAGCAAATGAGAGCTAAAGACTCAAAATGGCATCGGTTACCTACTGTTTTTAGAATTTCTGAGCTAGAAATTCCATCTAGTCACATCATCTAGCAATCCCTAACCTTTAGACAATGGGTGGGTAAGATGGATGCTGTTCATTATTCTGAACTGTTTATTCTTCTGAACTGTGGAGATGTGTCTGGACCTTCCTTAAAAACAAGCCAGGAATAATAGGTTAGGCTTAGGGAAACCCAATATGTGCGTTCCATTTTGCTGCCCTCCTCCATTTATGGAGAGTTCATACTTATTATTATTATTGTTTTTACTATTTTAAAGGAGAAGGTGTATTTACCTACCTACAGTTAGGTCAGCCAGTCCTTGTAACTCAGCATCTGAAAGATTATATAATAAAAGGAAAACATAACAACGTTTTAAAGTTACCTGTGAGTTTCCAATTGATTCTTGCTCTTTCAATACTTGTTAAAAATAATACAGGTTTTCCACCTCCACATCTATCTATCCTGTCTTATTCCCATGAGTTTGGTTTTGCATTCCAATTACTTTGTAACTACTTTTTATAAATTAATTTAATCTTTATTGATAATGTGATGAGCAGGGGGGTTACATAAGTAAGGTAATGGTTACATTTGTTTGTAAACAATGTTACCTCATCCTTTATTTTCTCTTGCTTACCCCACTCTACTCCTCCCCCCAAGTTGTAAGATTGATATCCAACCTAATGTTAAGTGAGTATCATTGTTATATTAGTTCTTTGACCTGCTGTTCCTATGATTCCCTTTCCCTTCCCCTGGTCTAATAATCTTATATACAAGACACAAGGTACAGAAAATTAAGAGAGATAAAACAAAAATGAAAGAAATTAAAAAAACTATATACAGGACATAAAAAGCACCTCTTCCTTCCATATTTTGAAGTTCATGTTGATATACTTCATTATTTATGGTCCTATGTGATATTCTAATTCTTACAAATGATGGAAACCATGCAACCTACTCAGTTTTCTCCTGAAAGCTTTTTCCCAGAACTTGCTAACCATCTGGTTCCTCATATCCAATGAGACTTCTCTGCATTTGTTCTGTGATGGATTAATGTCTCCAACACCTCCATTTCTCTGTGTGTGTGTGTGTGTGTGTGTGTGTGTGTGTGTGTGTGTTGTTAACTTACTAGTTTTGCTGAAATATTGCTGAGAAAAGATTCATGAAGGGCAGGGAATGTGGCTTAGCAGTAGAGTGCCTGCCTAGCATGCACGAAGCTCTGGGTTTGATTCCTCAGCACCACATATACTGAAAGGCTGGAAGTGTCACTGTGGCCCAAGTGGTAGAGTGCTAGCCTTTAGCAAAAGAAGCTCAGGAACAGTGCCCAGGCCCTGAATCCCAAGCCCCAGGAATGGTAAAAACAAAAAAAGCAAAAAAAAAAAAAAAAAAAGATAGAAAAGATTCATGAAGACTAAGTTTTCTGTGGTGTTATATAAATATGGCTTCATTCTGCACCTATACTAGGCTCATCATTTTTTTGAATATGGATTCCTAGATAAAGGTGGATATTTTTAAGAACTTTCAGTATAGGTTGCCTCTGTCATTTAGTCTTTCTTTCTAGATTTCACATTAATAATTCATTAAACTTTCTGGGTACATCTAGGTCTATTTTTGGGTTGATCAAGGTGATTTCCTTTGTCTTATAATTCTTTTACTGATTTTTGTAGGAATTATATTTATAATTTTCTGGCATGTTCTTCATCTCTCTCAAAATGCCTAATTAAGTTAGATTTTCATTGATGAACTTAAGATTGTCCTGGACAGGAAATTAATAATTTATAAGTAATCCCCCAAACACTACATGTGAAGATGTTTTCCATATGTAACTGTTCACTTTGGAATAATTAAGCTCTAGTATTGCCTGAGGATTTTCTGCTTAGCTACATAAACTATGAGCACAGATTACAGAAGGCAGATTTTCATATGAATCCATTGTTGCAGCTACACATTTTTGCCTAGCAGGTATGAGAAAAACCTATCACTACTGGTGATAAGAGCATTACATTCTGCAGTGTTTAGCATAATGTCAAGGGCCCATGTTTTTTATCTAGAATCTCATGCTTGCACTTTATCATGTTTTTATCTGTCTGCAAATTTCATGAGGCACAATTTTTAGGCTCCAACTTCATCCTACTGTCATCAAACTTCCTGTGTAGTGTATTCCAAAATATTAGGCTATCCCTTGTTCATCTTTGTTTCTTATCTTCTTTTTCTTGCTATCTCTCATGATTGATACACAGGTAAATAAGTAGGGTGATGGATGTTAGTTAGGTAGATTGGTTAGACAGATGCATAGGTAAATAAATAATAAATGGACAGAGAGGAATAGACAGTCATTTTAAACCCCCTTCAAAGCAAGAAGAGGTCAATGTTTATGGTCTCTCTATAATTAGAAATTCTTTGTATGTCTACTCTATAAAAAGTATTTCTAAAAAAAATTTGTTAGATTACTGCATCTCCTTAACTCAATTTCTTTCTTTCTTCTTTCTTTTTCTGCCAGTACTGGCGCTTGGAATTAGGGCCTGAGCACTGTCCCTGGCTTCTTTTTGTTTAAGGCTAGCACTCTACCTCTTGAGCCACAGTGCCATTTCTGGATTTTTCTGTTTATGTGGTGCTAAGGAATCAAACCCAAGGCTCCATGCATGCTTGGCAATCACTCTACTATTAAGCCACATTCCCAGTCCTCCTCTAACTCAATTTCATACTGGTTAGTTCAAGAAAACTCCTCAAGAAAATTTTCCTGTAAAACATGAATTTTTTCAATCTATTGCGAACCAAATAGTTGTTATCTTTAGTGTTACTGAATATATTTAATTATAATATAAAGGTTTTTAAAAATGCCTCTTTCTACACATGTGGCAAGTAAATTGCCTTAAATGGGAAAGTGTTATAGTAACTTACAGTAATAAAATAGAAATCTTTCACTTGTTTTTTGTGACAATTTCTGGAATAATCTTAGCTATGGGCTTAGTGACCCCTATTTTATATGACACTTATTTGAAGATTGAGTGTTCCTCTGACTCAGTAAAGCTTGAAGTCTAGTGGTGCAATAAAATCATAATGTAGTAGTTTGATTTTAGAATTAAATTCTGAATTTAAATAAAAAAAAGACTTTAAGGCATTCTTTGTGCCTGATTAACCAAGAACCCCTGTGTACCCAGCTCTCTCATGAAGAGCTTGGACCTGAAGACCATTGTTTTCAAACAGTCTGAAGTAACAGGCACATTCATAGGGAATGCTGTACTTGTTACTCGGGCCTAGACTTCTGGAAAATGACATGGTATTTCCTGAATATACAAAAAATGTACTCTGGAACCCCAGTGTCTTGGTCAGCATGGCCTCAGCCTTACTGGAGTGTTGGAAAACATGTAAGGGCTTTATTTTCCCCTTTGGCCCATTTCCTTCTTTTTCCCCCAATCTGTTTATTAAGGACAACACACATTCTAGTCTGCTTTTTGTTTTAGTTAGAATCCAGTTAGGAAAACAAAGAACATTTCACGTTTAATGTCAACAAAACTCATAGCAATGTAGAGAATAGTTTGAGTATGGTTTGTTTTATTTTTCTGCCTGTGCTGGGGTTTGAACTCGGGACTTCACAATTCACTTTTGGCTTTTTCACTTAAGGCTGGCACTCTAGCACTTGAGCTTCATCTCCACTTCTGGATTTTTGCTCATAAATTAGAGGTAAGAGTCTCACAGTGTTTCCTACCTGCTCTGGTTGTAAATGGTGATGCTCAGGTACCCAACCCTGGAAGCCTCCAGCACCTAGCTTTAGGAAGTGTTGAATGACTGAAAGACAGAGAAAAAAGCATTGAGGCTACAATGAAATCCTACTTACAGGAAGCTGCTACCCAGCTTTGGGCAGAGTGAGCAACAGGAGGAGGTCATTGAGACTTAGAGGAGTAGAAGGGGAATCTTTTGAGGAGGCATGCTGCCTTGCTGCTGCTTGACTCTGAGGTGTTCTAGTGAAGAACATCATCTCTCTCCCAAAGGGCACAAAACATGATTACTGGATTTGCTTCCTCTGCCAGAGTGGCAATGACAACTGAGGTGATGGGAGAAGGGGAATAGAAATAACACAAGAAATTCACCAACTCCCTTCTCCTTCCAGTCTCTTTTTGCTATTTTCATTGGCAAATGAATCAAAGAGAAATGAGGGCTGCAGACTCCTAGCACACAAAAGATTGTCAAGGCATTTGTGGTAAAGCCCCCATAGTATAGAGGTTCTGCATGCCTCACTGTGGCCTTGAGAAGGCCCTTGTGTAGGCCCCTAAATATCACATCACCATGGCCATGACCAGCCATGCATGTGGGCCGGGCTCCTGGGCATCACACGTGGCCCACTGCATGTGAACAAAGGACTCACTGGACCCCAGAGCTCCAGAATGCAGTCAGAGGGTCTGAAAGTTGCATGTATAGCTCTGGCAGGCTGTTCAGAGTTCTGATTAGATGTGCGGTCTGATGTGGATGACAGGCCGTGCAATGATTTAGGGAATTATATAGTTCTCTAGAGATGCCTTATTCACCTCTGCACAAAGCACCCAGGGTGCTGCCCTCCCTAGGGGCCCCTCCTGCCTAGCAGGAGCTCTGGCTACCTTCCCCCAACACACATGTTTTTATTTTTCGCTCAGTGTCTATGGAGTCACTCTTCAAGACAAGAGAGACAAAGGACCTGATGCAGGTGCTGCATTTTTTCAGCATCAGTAAGGAAAATACAGAAGGATACATTTTGACCAGAGAGGAAGAACTTAATATTTGTCTCATTCAAATCTTAAAAAACAAACCCAAAATCCTACCTCACATGGAAAAGTGGCACTAAATCTAGACAGTTAAAGATCAGCACATAATTCCAGTCTTAAATTGAATGTTGCAAATACTACATCCAGATGTCAGCAGTTCTAGACATTTGCTTCTCCTTATTAGTTAAAACAACAGCAAGATAATGCTGCCAAGTATTTTAACGGCTCCATTGAAGGTTAAGTAGTTATTGGGTAATGGTTATGGTCTTATCTCCTCAGGTTAGCACAGCCTCTGTTCTGGTTCTTTGAGCTCCCCTCAACTGCAACAAACCATTGCTAACTTGCATCTCTCTGGGTCAAGTTTTCTCCAACACAATATCTATAAAATATTTCCTCAGATCCTCAAAATAGAAAATTGCAATTTCTCCCAAAGGGCTTAAGGTAAAAACATCTTTGTGCTTCATTTGGCACAAATCTTTCCCTAATAGTAGGTTACTTTGTAATTTCCCTACTAGTTTCTGTTTTCTTCTACCTCATTAACAAAATTTATTTTTTTTTCAAGATGGCAATATATCTAGGTAAATTCTTGCTTCACTGTTTGTTTTGTTTTTCAATGAATGGTGGTACAGGTCATAGTTAAAGCTAATGAGATGAAAGCAGAAACTTGATTTCCTATGGAGTTTTGAAAGGTTTTTCTACCTTCCCTCCTTGTTAGCTTGCTGTTTGAAATATAAATGAGAAACAGCTGGGTGAGCTACCATTCCATAATACTATAATGATAAGATGGTCCAGAGGAAGAAAATTGCACAGGAAAAAAAAAGACAAGATTTCCTGCCCCAGGCTTGTAGTTCTATAAGAAAATAAACCTGCTTATTTTTAGGAAACAAACTTTTATAGTTGGTGCACCATTAAATAAACTGCATTCATATAATTCTAATTAATTCAATAACTTCAAGTTAACATTGAACAATGAACTAGCCTTAGCAGCATAGGTTATACAATATGAAAAATAATGGAGACAGGGATTAATGACTGCAGGGCCAGAAAATGAGAGGACACAGACCTATAAAAACATGGTTGTAATGAAAGGTTATTCAGCAACGTTTATTACTGAAGTACATCGTTTTTTTGTAGCTTTGGTCTTTTGAGGTCTTTAGTGGTCACAGACGACTGTAGGTCCCAGATGTGTATATTTTGATGATGACATGATGCAATCCACATTTAAAGACCTGTACACATTTCTCTCATAGCAAAACTTTATTGGACAAAGTATATTGCTAGAAATATCATTCCAAGTTAGCTAGTTCCTATTGTATAAACCACTATTGTATAAACCACACAACAAACATTGGATTCAGACATAGGTAGTTTTCCCTCAAATTTGTACTGTTAATTAAGCCACTTTATAACTTCTCACAGGGGGGCACCCTTGCCTGAACGTAGCTGGTATGATGTCTACTTTAGTGAGCTTTCAATATCTTATGCTCATTTGTCCACAAACATGGAAGAGTTTGCAAATAGAAGTATATGTATTCCTTTTATGCTTTAGGGAAATCGATTTTTTTCTTGCCTGTCCAACATAGACAGATCAAATGCATGGCAAATGCACAAAATTTTTCAATGTGTTGATGGGACAAAAATGAAGGTAATGTGCTTTCAGATAAAAGAGAACACAGGTTATCACTCTGATAAGTAGATAATGAAATACAGTAGAGAGAACTGGTTATAAGACCTAACATTGGAGAATAAAATATTAACTAAGCTTGATTTGACTTCTAAGACGTACAACCTAATGAAAAATTCCAAAGTAGTTCCTCATCCCTCATCAAAGGCTCCTTCAATACAAATGGAAATTAAATACTTGCTATAACCAAGATGTAACTGTGGGTCAAGAAAGAGAGAGAGAGAGCGAGGGAGGGAGGGAGGGAGGGAGCACAAGAGAGAGAGACAGTGAGAGGGAAAGAAAGCAATTTATCTCAAATTACAGGTTCCCTTCAAAGAGAGGAAGATATCTGCATCCAACCTTCTACAGAAGGAAAGATTTAAAAAGATAACAGTTAAAAATCAAAATGGTCATGAGATCTACAGCAAAATACTTATTCTCCTCATATGTTAGCCATGGTATTATGGGGACTGAGTTTAGCATTACAGAAAAGAGGAGATAAGTTCCCAACCCAGATGACACTTTAATATCTCTAAAATGCAGTATGAGAAACGTAAAATAGAAGCAGATGAGTTTGGAAAGGTAGAATGAAAACAGATTATGGTTAATGGAATTTCTTTTCAAAGTAAACATTCTCCTTTGTGGATGGAATTCTAAAGATACAACACATAAAGATTTTTGAAAGTTTATAATAAGCAAAGTAACACAATATAACAAAAGAAAATTGCCACAGCCCAGTTCCATTTCTCTTTAGAAATGTATATGAATGCAGGAATGCCTCTATAATACAAACCAATTTTTTTTTTATTGAGAGGGTATAAAATTCAATAAGTGCAATGTTTACAATGTTAGATTCTTTTTTAGCAAAACAGCAAGGCCATTCAAAATGTTGTAGGCAAAAATGACATATTTTATTTAGTGGAAATCACCTTGAGTTCCCCCATTCTCAGACTTCCAAGTTCTGAATTATTCACCTCATCTTTTAATTCTTAGACGTATTTTATCTTTTCTTTCTCTATGAATTTTATTTGCTTATGAAATTTGTCTTTTATAAAAATTACAAGAAAACTGTCCTGTTGACTTCATTCTTGAATTGCCCAGATATATTTTGTGTGTGATTATATCCTGGTTCGTACAGTTGTTGCTTCATTATTCTGCTTTGATTTTGGTGCTAACTGTGCTCTGTGAAGGCTGGACTCATAGAAGGAGATGACGGACCATGTATACCCAAACCATATATAGAGGATTGTCAATGATCATTGCTGGATTAGCTTTCTTTTTTTTTTTTTTGTCTTTGTTTTATTGGTTTTGTTTGTTTTCCTGAAAGGCAAATTTTCAGGAAATAATCCTGACTACCACACTTATTTTACTACTTTACTTCTATCTCAAAATTTGGCCCAAAATTATAGAAAAGAAAGGTGGAGAAAATGATAAAGAATGTATGAAGACAATGAGCTCTAATTCTTTCGGCTTCTCAGTAATTTATAGGAATTATGGTTTCAGAAGTAGGCAGAAGTGAACTATCAATGAGAAAGTTCAACTTTAGAATCATTATGCTAAGTGAATATGTACAACATACAAATGAGTCATGTAGCAGTCATTCTATCAGATTATATTACTTTATTCAATTTAAGAAGTCATTGGTGCTCAAGAAAAGATTGGGCTGGGTGCAGAAGAAAGTATGGAGTAGTGAGAGCTCTCAGTATGAGTTCATGTCAACATTTGCCACAGTGAGATCGTGGCTAAATAAGATTCATGGGTTTTTGAAACTCAGCCAGTTCAGAAACATTGATGGCAAGCATATGTTCTCCTTTTTTTAAAAAAAATAAAATTTGGGGGTGTATAATTCTGGGTTAGATATAGGCTGGTGTGTTATCTTGGGAGTCCACTTATTATATGTGCTACAATCATTTATCTCAGGTGGATCAACATGACTCCCAATTTCTTTCTTTTGTCTATGCTTAAAAAATCTTTTCTCTTTCCATGTGAGATGGAAACATAGCTTACTTCTCTCTCTCTCTCTCTTTTTCTCCTCTCTCTCTCTCTCTCTCTGTGTGTGTGTGTGTGTGTGTGTGTGTGTGTGTGTGTGTGTGTGTGTGTGTGTAGACCAACACTAAAGGTTGAACTCAGGCCTGGGTGCTATGCACTAGCTATTCCACCAAAGGCTGGTACTGTACCATCTAACCTACAGTTTCATTTTTGACTTTTTGGTGGCTAATTGGAGATAAATGTCTCATGGATTTTCCTTCCATGACTATAGAGGATTCATGAACTGTGGTCTTTAGACCTCAGACTTGAGTAGTTAATATCACAGCAATTTAGCTTATTACTAGTTAATGCAGGATAAGAAGAAGACAGGATCTCACTTCCTGTCAGCATATACACAGACTACAATTCCGCTTACTAGCAGAATACCACTCTCTCTTATCTTCGATTATGTGGTAGGTGAGGCAGGAGTAATGAAGAGAGAGAAGCTGATTCACATGTGTGTGAATTCAAATGAATGTGTGTGGTTTTCAGTGGGAGAGGTATGTGTTGATATTATTATATAATCATCAAGTGAAAATTAATATAAAGATCTTGAAAACATGATACTTAATTTCTCTAACCTGAGATACTTTTTTTCCTCTTTATTTTATTGTTCTGAAATAAAGGCTATTTACACCACATCAAAGCAAAGAATTTATACACCATCACTGTGAAGGTAGCTTTCATAGTGCAGCTGGAAGAGTTTCACTGAGCATAGTGTACATTGTATTTGGTGTTTATTTGTTATTAATCCAGTGAATGGGAGGAAGTACTACAAGAACAAGGTGGTTAGTGAAAAGAAAGTGTGCAGAGAACTAATATGAATATGATTCTATTTGTTACAGCTTTTTAGATGCTTTAATGTACACTGTGAAATATCTGGAAACTAAAGACTGAACAAAAGTGGTTGGAGAAACACAGAATTCCCTATCAATACCATTTGCCCTGTATGGTACCAGAACCAGAAATGCATGGCGACCAGGTCTCCAAGCCAACAAGGGGTCTCTGAGTCACTTCCTTTTTGTTGTGTGGCATGTAATTTGCACCATGGCCTTGTGCATGTTAGTCAAGAGCTCTACCACATAAGCCCCCCCCCCACCTCCCGCTTCATTACACTTGTTTTGTGCTTTGTTTGGTCCTTATGTTGTTTCTGCTTCCAATGTAGCCAGGATTACTAGCATGTGTTCCCATGCTATGATTCTGGAAATTTTTTCTGAATAAATAGAATGTAATTTGAACAGAATATATTTAATATTTATCACAAAATAAGCATTAAATAATCACATACAGATAATTATTTATATTAATTTTTACCATCATCAAAACACTACAAACTCATTGTTTGCTATTTAAAATCATAAGGAAGATATATTTAAACTACTTTGGAAATGTTGTAGGGTGTCACAGCTGTAATCCCCAGCTACCTAAGAGACAAAGATCAGGAAGAGCATGGTTCAAGGTCTGCCCAGATAAAAAGTTTGTGATATCCTCCCTCATCTCAACAAAATTTAAAAATGTATTTTCTCCACTGAGAGACTTGAAATATTATATGCTTCAAGATATAGCCATACAACTTGTTAAAATGCTAGAACTAATTTGAGGTCTCTTCCTTTACAATGTAATTTAACCTTAAGAAAAACATAATCAGAAAAGCTGAAAGAATTTTCCTAAACAGAAACCTAAATTTTTCCTTCTCCTTCCCTATCTCTTCATCTACTTCATTGATATCAAAAGAATCTAATCAAATTCAAGGTCTCTATGTTTTCAGCAATTGAAAGATTATTATTTTTAACTGGAGGCTAGTTCTCTACTACTTGAGCCACAACTCCACTCCTGTTATCCATGTTTAATTGGAAATAAGAATCCCATGAACTTTTCTGCTCAGCCAGGCTTCAGACCGTGGTCTTCAGATCTCAGCCTCCTATATAGCTAAGATTACAGACCTGAGCCACTAGTGCCTGCCTAGGAAGGTTATTGATAATTCTTTTCCTCAAAGATTCTCTATTTTGGTGAAGAGAAGCAGCCTTATAGCCCAGGACATGGAGATGACAAGGGAAATATTAGCACATTCTAGGAGATTTCTTCTCATATTTTTTAGTTTCAGTAATTTTACATATCTGAGATATGTTGGACTAAATATTTACCATTTACCATTTAAACTTCCTACAAAGATAGAGTGACATTTTACTTGAGAACAATATTGATGATTATCTGCTACTATCATCATTGTTATGACTAATTACTGTCCTTATGGTACTCAACTAAATGGAGTCAGAAATACTACCATTGCAACATCTCAATTCTGTGTACACATACATACAAAAACAGAAAGATCCTTACTATTAGCTGTAATATTTTAAGACTATTTGACACTGTCATTAAATAATTTTAAAAATGAATACATTATTGATTCATTATTACATCATCTAGATAAAATGTTCATTGGCTCTTTCTCCTTTAGTTGATGATTTAGGGTTTTAATGTACTTATTTCATATTTTTGCCAGTGCATTCTTATGTATGCACTAAGCTCAATATCCATCTCTCAGGGTCTTATTAAAATCACTTTCTAGACTAAATTAATAGATCAGTATCAAACAACACCATTACATGTTTGATACAGTTTATAAAACAAATGCTCAGAGAGGTAATTCCATTTATATTCTCATCAGTAATAGATCAATAGTTTATCTCAACATAATTTCAGTATCAATATGAGCTAATTTTTAAAAATTCACATTAGGCTCATATGTGTTTGTGTCTTCAAATTCAGAATTCAGACTTATGGGTATGGTATATTATCCCAAGTTAAAATATATGAAGTAGAATTAATATGTACATAAAACTTTAAATACATACAAATGTAACTATGTGAAAATATAAGCATAATACACATGGAAAGGAAACCTTTCATTCATTTAACACTTGTACAAACAACATGATGAATAAGTCTGCAGTGTTAACTATTAAATATATCCAGTCACAGTCGTTTTGTTCACTTAAAGAAAGAAACACATTCTCTCCCCCACCCTTCTCTCTCTCCCCCGCCCAAGAATAAAGGTGATTTCTGAGAATAATTTAACGGAATGAGTTTTATTTATCATCATCCTTAGAGGAAAACTTTGCTTTCCAAATATAGGTAGAAACCAGAAAAAAATGAGATACTAGTCATATGCAGAAGACTATTTAGAGGTAGCTGAGACACTTAAAACTCTTTTGTCTGCATTACAAAAAAAAAAAAGCATAGAGGTGACTATACCTTTGTTGGACATTAGTTTTTTAAAATACCAATAGGATCCTATTATTAATCCTCAGACTCATGTTAGTTCCAGTCCTTTCTTGTCTATAGACCCTTCCTCACCTCAATGACTATGATAAACTCTAAGTAGTTTCCAGGTTGTCCTTTTGCTCCAGCGGTTTTTCTCTTCTCTTTTTTTCCTTCCCAGAAAACATCAGTATCATCCAGATTCAAACAACATTACAGTATTAAGGCCCATACCACCCGCACATTTTTCCTAAGTTATTTCTTATAATCAGTTGCCTTATAATAGTGCCATTTAATGAGGATTTTTTTATATGATAGACACAAAGGGTTTATAAATGCATAACCAGATATAACGTATCATGAGTATTCCTATCACTATTTTACTTTTTAGAAAGTCATTAGAGAGTTGAGAAAAAGTATATACCATTTTTAATGGATAGAGATGGTAAAATAAGTCCGAACAAGTCAAATTATCTGTCCTTGGTCTCTTACCTAACAAATACAAGTGTTGTAGCCAATCCTAGATCTCAGACTTCAAACTCTTCTCCCACATGGTCTTGCACCATTGCATGTATGGACAATCCACTCCTGTTTCAGGGCTGAAGACTTGACTCCACATTGGAAATAATCTACCATTAAATTATTCCTGCATGAATTCTGGGGCTTGTGGCCTATTAAAATGGACATTTTAAGTCTGGGAATTTTGAAGTTATTTCTGAGTAAAACATGAAATTTCAACTTTCAGGAGGCATGCTGTGCTACTGAACTAAGTCCAGAGTTGGATTAGAGCTAGTGTTTGGTGGTATCATCCATTATACCTGGGATTTTTATTTCCCTGATGGCTAATGATAACACATGTTTTTGTATGTTGGTTGACCATTTATACTTAAGAAGTGTCTATTCAACGCCTTTGCCCATTTTGAATTGTTGCACTTAAATTTTTCTATCAGAAGATTTGCTCTCATTCTGCAGGCTGCTATCTCTTCATTCTATTGGATGCTTCATTGTGTGAACCAAAGCTACACAAGTATATTTGTTCTCTCTTATGTGGAAGTTGGCAACAGAAAAAGCTGTCTTGGATGTAGAGTAGTGTTAACTAGATGGAGGGAAAGAAAGAAACATGGACAAATGGACACTAGATTTGATCATTGCATACCATGTACCTGTTACCAACAACATACCAAATCCCAGTTAGTTTAAACAGAGGCAACAGAATAGTATAGTTTTTCTTTTTTTAAGGAAAGAAAGAATTTGTAGAAGTGGTGATGAGTGCATCTCAACTAAATATTGCTGCTATTGAGTATTACATATTTTTAAATTTTTTAATTTAGATAAAATTACTTACTTTCTGAAAGTTATGTAAATTCAAAGTCATAGGATCCGGTGGAATATCCACTTACAAATCTATCTGTGCAAGATGATATGCCAGGTGTTATAGAAATACTAAGATAAAAATATGGTTTCTGTTCTCATGGAATTTGAACTCTACTGGTAAAGGTGAATCAGTAGGAAATTACAAGATCCAAACAAGAACATATAAGTAAAATTTCAGAGTTCACAGAGTTATGGTTTTAATGAAGAGCATGATAAGAAAACAAATAGATAACTGAGAGTTGAAAACTTAACATGCACTAGGAATTGTGCTTAATGTTTTAATATTAAATAAAAAAGATCATCTAGGTGATATGAGAAAGAAAAGGTATATATGATTAGGAGAAAAGAAATAAATATATTTTCCATGGTTACTTACTTTAACCCAAGACACACTTGCAAAGGTTACCTAAAGTTTTGTTCCTAGATATCTATACATCCTGAAGTAATTATCAGTATCTACCCATCTTTGTTATGCATATACTACTCCATTCAGAGAGCACATATTGCCCTCTAGACAAGAGACGTCTACTTCAGAAATGTATAGCTAAGTGAATAGCATGGTGGCAGTCTTGTAGCTTCCTTGTACATTTGCAAAACTGAGATTCTTTGCTTAGAATTCTTAATTACAAGACTACCTTCACAAAAAGAATCAGTGCATTATAAGTTGAAGATAACTTATTATGTGTGTTTTCTATTCGCCATATTATTACGCTGAAGTAAAACTCTTAAGAAGTAAAATAATGTTATAGAGGGGAAAACTCCCTATTGCAGGATGCTGGAATAGTAAAGAATATTTTCAAAAAGACAAAGAGAGATTGTCTACAATGTGTTGAAGAACATGAGGTAAGATCCATTATCTCACGGGATCTGGGAGAAAAAAAATCTGGAAGGCTCTGATGATGGTTGGGCATTATGACTGTATACCACTATCAGGTTCTGTCATTTCTAAGCATCCTGATGACTACCATTTTCTGCAATATGCATCTCTAAGCCTAGAATTTCTCTGAATTTTCTCAAGGTCACTGTCTTTAGGGGACACTGGGCTCATTCCTGTAGTCAGCAAGAAATATTAAGGAATGGTCACTGGGCAGTAGCTCTCTGCAGCTCACCCTGGGACAGAACAAGGTTTTCCTTGGTGAACCTAGGTCTCTCCTGCCTACAGCAGGCGCTGAGTTAAACAACCAAACTCCCTTCTACAAAACTGTTCAATAACGTATTTTTATTCAAAAAATTTAAATGAGCTATTTAAGGCATCAGAAAAAGTTAATGTCTATCCAAGTTAGCTGTTGACCTCTGTTTATTTTTCACTGATGACAACGTCTAGTTAAGGAATGAACTATCCTTATTGAATATTTTCAATTGACTGTATTAGTCAAGGTTCTCAAGATGAGAAACACAGCAATATCAGGATAGAAAGGGTGATGCACTCATAGATTTTATGTCTTGTGGGAAAAGAAGAGTGATAACACAAAGCACAGATGTTGGCATGCTATGAACAGCAACAAGATGGCCTGTTACAATGAGACCAGAGCACATATAGTCAGTGTGCATGAAGATGAGAGGCTGTGGTGCTTCACTTGACTTGAGTAGGAGGAAAGCAGGCGCAGTGGAAAGATGTGAGAGAAGAGCCTTTCAAACAGGTACAGGGCAAAAGACTTAAGTATGTTAGAAACACATATTATGATGACTTAGTATGAAAAATGGGGAATTAGAAGTGGTCAGAGAAGTATACAGGTGTGTTGCCACATGCTAAGGGAACTCCAAGGAATGTACTGGGATATGAGTATCACCTGTTCAACAGACTTGTCACACTCCACTTAAAATTTATTTTCTGTGTATGTGTCAGTATTTGGGCTTGAAATCAGGGCCATGTGCTCTAGCTTGGCTTTTTGCTTAAATCTGCTACTGCTACTTATACCACACCTTCAATTCTGGCTTTTCTTCTTTTTCTTTTCTCTCTTCCTTCCTTCCTTCCTTCCTTCCTTCCTTCCTTCCTTCCTTCCTTCCTTCCTTCCCTTCCTTCCTTCCTTCTTTGGTTCATTGGAGAGAGTCGTGGGAATTCATCTGCCTGGGTTGCCTTTGAACCTCAGTTCTCAGACCTCAGCCTCCTGAGTAGCTGGGCTTATAGGTACGAGCCACCAGTGCCTGGAAACCACTTTAAATTTAAATTTTTATAGTGTAACTACCCACAATTGCCATAGATCTCTTCAATCTATAAGGGTTTCTTAACTGAGCTCACAAAATTCCTGAAATATTAATAAAACTGTGAGACCAATCCAGCTATGAGAGGGTACTTGATTGCATTTGTTTGTGGAAAATCAAAAACTATTTTTTTTTTCAGATTTCAGATGCCTCCCTAGGTTTCCATCGAGTGGAAAATGGGAGAAAAGCCATCTTACTTCTGATAAGATGAAATACACAAGGAAAATCTCAGTTTTTCTTCTGCTCATGGAGAAGAGGAAAAGGAGCAAGACATGGAATGTGGCAGCCCACATAGATATTCACAATAGGAATGAAAATCTATGAAGTTGAAATTGTGTGGTGAGTGATAAATCTGCACTTCTGGGTGACATGGAAATCCAGGGAAAGAGAAGCCATGCATTTGCGATGGTCACAAAGGAAGACATGTTTTCGACTGTCATTGCACTCAGGTTTACAATTCTCTGACTCCTGTGTAAATTGTGGGGCACTGGCTTGCAGCTTTAGGAGGCAGTTCTAATAGGCCCGCCTCTTCTCCAGCCCTGGGGCTGCGTGCCTCCTGCCTCAGACCCTGTGTGCGCCAAGATGGCTGTGGGTGATGAACCCAGAGGCAGTCCTGAGGGCCGTGATGTAGATGTGGGCCATCCCTTAGGGAGGTCCCTTGGAGCTCTACCCTGATGAGCAGTGTAGACGTCCATTCACAGCCCCTACATAGGTGCATGTATCCCTCCCCTTCTGCTGCCCTCCGAACCATGTAAAAGAACAGCTCATTGCTGCCATTAAACGATTCTTAGCTCTGACTTTGCTCCCAGACCGTCTGTGGGTCCTCCGACAAAAGGGGGGCTGGGGTGGCAGTTCGTCAGCCCTTTCCTCTTCTTGGCCCCGTACACGTGGGGCATGCTTTCCCATCTCTCCTGCAGGACAGGAGAGCATGGGAGGCTAAAAACCCCCAACATTTTTGGTGCCCAAATGCGGGGCTCGAAGCACGACGAGGTGAAACTGTCAGTGGGCCAGGCCAATCGAATTCTGAGGTGAGGGTACCCCGAAAAGATGAGGCAGGCACAATCTCAGCATGACGACCAAGTGGTCAAAGCGCTGAGCTTCATGCTACAAAATGTAGATTTGGTGGTCTCCGACTCCCAGACCAGGAGGGTCTGGGAAGGGTTGAAACACGCTGGGATCTGGCTGGCAGCTGCTGGCCTTTTCAGCCTGGCTGCTTGGGGGGAGGGGCAGCCCTCCTGTTGCCCAGGAGAAGAGGGGCTCAAAGCTTCATTCCCATGGGCTCTTACACCTGCCTTGGTCTCATCCCCGCATCCCAGGCCAAGAGTCTCGACCCCAGGACACTCGGAGGATGATCCCGGTGTGGGGCAGCGGCTCCACTGGAGGCTTCCTACCATCTTTTGCAGACCCGCCCTGGGGACAGGTCTCTCACTCCTCCCGCTTCTGAGGCCTGGAAAGCATTGCTGAAAAATGTCTTGGATGGGGAGGAGACAGCCCCCTGGCTGCCCAGGAGGAAAAGAGCTTATTTACTTAACATCTGTTGTTGGCTAATCTGCTTTGAAAGAGGCAAAAAAAGGCTTTTGGTTCCTGATGATGTTTGCTAAGTTTGGAAGTTCGGTTAACAATAGAATGGGCTTTAACAAGCGCCTCCCTCCCTTGCCCCAGGTGATGGGAGTGCCAAATTCCTCAAGGCTGGGCAAGGACTTGAAGGTGTCTTGCTGTAAGCCTGCTACCACTCTGACCAGCTCCTCAGCCATCAAGCCGTGCCATGTGTCTGTTCTGTTCGCGCCTTGTCTCCCATCTCCGGGACCTTCTCTGGTCATATTATCCCACTTTAGCTCCCCATTGGAGCTGAACTGGTTTTTCAAAATGTGGCTTCTTCATTTCCTTGCCAGATAATCTGTGAAAATTTTTGTTTTCTAGGAAAAGTTTTGTTTTCTAACTGACCACGTGGTTCTAGAACATGGGCAAAATAATATCATTTTTGCCACTGGAATGCCAGTAAACTTACATGGCCAATTCAAAGAAGAAAAAAGAGAGAAAGGTTTTTTCTAAGTGTGCTCAAAGCTTGTGCACAACTGTCTATGTCTGTCTGTCTGTTTGTAAGTAAAACATGTAAAAACTAGCATCATGATTTAAAAATCACTTGCCTTTTTAACTATTTTAACTTGCTTAAGTTTCATGTTAAATGGATCCTTGCAGCCTGTAGGTGGAGTCACACTAAACAGCCTGGAGGCAATCCTGACTTATCACCAGACTCCAAGCCAAAAAAACAAAAACAGAAACAAAAACAACAAAAAACCCAGGTTTTAAACTCAAACTGATCATGTTTGGGTGCAAGCAAATGTGTCTAACAAAAACTCCAAAAGATTCAAATATCCAGCATGTGGTATACAATGATATAAAATCTGTGTGTTATTTTTTTATGTCTATCTATGCTAAAAGTCAAATGTATATCTGATCCTGACAATTGTTTGGTATAGACTAAGATTTTGCTTCCCAATTTTTCTCTCCTGTGCGCTCATAAACTCTTCAGGATTAATATTTTGCTTTATAGGACTCAGGTCAACATGTGTGCTAGCTGTGTGGACTGTGGTGGTTCATGAAGCCGCCTCCACAGTCTGCTCCCAAACTGCCTGGTTTCACTGATTCCTTATTCTCTTTCTCTCTTCCATGGAAAACTACTCAGGGAATCTAGAAGTCTTGTGAGGATTTTGACAGGCCCTGAGTGCTCCTGCTCTAGCTCTGCCCAACCCCCTCCCAAGATTAGAGTTGTGGGGGCTGGGAATATGGCCTATTGGCAAGAGTGCTTGCCTAGTATACATGAAGCCCCGGGTTCAATTCCTCAGCACCACATATATAGAAAATGGCCAGAAGTGGCACTGTGGCTCAAGAGGTAGAGTGCTAGCCTTGAGCAAAAAGAAGCCAGGGACAGTGCTCAAGCCCTGAGTCTAAGTAAGGCCCAGGACTGGCAAAAAAAAAAAATATTAGAGTTGAGTTCATAACAGTCCTGTCATAACAGTTACTCCAGATTAAATGCATCAGAGTTATGTTTGGTGGCCACAAGGTTGCCTTGGGGTAGCATTGGTCTTCCCCCTCCATGTCTCATAAACTGTCGTGACTGCTACAGAGGGCAGACTTGGTTGGCCTTTGGTCTGTGTGGATTTGGTGAATAAGAAGATGGTTAAAGGCCAAAGCCTTTTAAAATCTGTTTAAAGTTGTAACCCTGCTTAAACCAGTAGGGCATCAGCCCACAAAAGCCAGAGTACACAGAGTAAGCAACCAGGGAATACTGGGAGATTTCAAATAACCAGTCTGTGTAGAATTTTGCAGGCAACCCAGCAGGAGGTGTGATAATCTACCCAGGGGACTCTGAGATGCCACTACAGCTTTACTCAGATACAACCCATCTCTCCTGCCTGCCTCCATTACACATAAATAATGAAGCCTGCTGATCCAGGATGGAAGACACAGCCACTGCTAAATCTGAGACTTTCACATTATCCTGACCCTTTGCCCTCTTGATTGTTATTTATTTGTGTTCTCTTCCACCTTCCAGTAAAGTTAAATGATATGATTTGATGGCACATGGATCTCATTCAGTCTGCTGTTCTCTAAGTGTAAACTCTGGCAAGTGTTTGTTGGTCAATTCTCAACAAGTTACAGGTAAAGCTCTATTCCTATTGTTCTCCTTTTGCTTTAATTGGAAACAAAAAGGGCTTTTATGGCTAGAACTCCTCGGATTGCAGTTCGAAGCCAGCCCGGCCAGGGACAGTGCTCAGGCCCTGATTCCAAGCCCCAGCACTGGCCAAAAAAACAAAACAAAAACCAAGTGTAATTTTATATAATGACTATTTAAAATAAAATAAAAATATATTTTATATAAATGATGTTAAACTCAAAATGAATTTTTTCATTTAATTCACAACATACTTGAAGACTACCACAAGTAGAACTATTTAATCAACAAGGGTCCACCATTTTATGAAATAAATATATATTTTGAAAAATAAGAAAATGCTATTTTGGCTATTATGATTTAAGACAATTTTTGTTCCCATGAAGCACAAACAAAAGTCTTTGGAGGAAACACTCCAGGAAACACTCAGGTAAAAAAACCTGAGGACTTTAAAAAATAATATGTGGACAATGTTCATTGCAGAACAAATTGTCATTGCTAAAAAATGGAACCAACCCAAATGCCCTTCAGTAGATGAGTGAATCACGAAAATGTGGTACATATACCCAATGAAATTTTATGCCTCTGTCAGAAAGAATGGCATTGCCCCATTCATAAGGAAATGGAAGGACTAGGAAAAAATTATACTAATTAAAGTGGGCCAGGCCCAAAGAAACATGGACTCTATGGTTTCTCTCATAGGGAATAATTAGTACATGTTTAGGCTAGTCATAGCAGAAGATCATAATAGCCCAGTAGCTATGCGCTAATGAACACATAAGTTGATGCTAAGTGAAATGAACACCACGTTATGAAAACAAGTGCTATATCATTGTTGTAATTACTTTCAACATGCCATGTGAACCGTACTGTTTCAGGGGGTTATTTTTTTTTTGTTTCTTTCTTCCAGTGGTTGTACCCCTGCTATCATTGTATCTCATCTGCTTACCCTGGATATGTATATACATATATTAGAACTAGGGAAGGGAAAAGGAATATCAAAATTGAGAGACAGAGGATAAAAAGACAAACGATTCCAAAAGCAATATTTACAAAACCATTTGGTTTTAACCAATGCTACAACTTATGGCCAGGACTGGGAAAGAGGAAAGGGAGGTGGGGAGGGCTAAGGGAAGAGGTAACAAGTTGAACATGAAATGTACTCACTGCCTTACAGATGGAACTATAATGCCTCTGTTCTTCACTTTGACAATAAAGAAAAAAATTAAAAAGAAAAAAATTAAAAACATAAAAATAAGTGGGCTGACCAGGAAAACTGAATGCTGTGAAGAATAACCAATATGGCATGAGGATCTTGTCACAGAACTTCCTATTAATTTAACAAACAAAGTCTCCCAGAAAAACTTTTTCTACCTTGAGAATTAGGAATGAGTTAATAACTTGTGTGATAAAATTGGAGGAAATACAATACAACTTGATCTAAAAACCAGTTTTTTTGCTTAGCCATTAGAGCTAACAAATCCATGCAGAAACTTTCCATGCATCAGTTTTATTACTTATATCTGGAATAGGAAGGGCATTGGTCTCAGATGGTAGACCTGCCTATATTTAGTGTATTTTCATGTCTGGATAGTGAAAACTCATTTGCAATGACAATAACTAGATAGGAGCATCATAGGCCCTACCATCTGGTCTCCATGTTTAATGAAATTGAAATTGACTGGTTGACACTAAAACACAATTGTTTTTCTCCTTCCTCATCATCCCTTTGTTTCTTCAATTTAGCCAATAATTTCCATCCTTGGATTATTCCAAAATAGCCTTTACATTGCGTCCTCTTCATGAGAATACACTTATCTCACTTCCATTCAAATAGATATATAGATAATATGATCTTACCCTCAAATTTGGAACATTGCTAGATGGAATGTACATAAAAGTGAATCTGTGACTGGCAAGCTTATTGTTCCACTGTTCCCATAAAAATTATAAAACCAAACCTAGGCAATTTCTAATTATTTGGTTTGGTACACCATGAACAGGCCTTATCAGAAGATCAACCATTACCCTCTATCTACTCTCAAAATAATGGTTTCTTGGGAAGAAGACTGAATTCTTTGGGCCCTTATTACAAAGGTTGCCTTCAATAGTTCATATGGGCCATTTTTAAGCAAAATCTGGAGACTTAGAAACATATTCTTACCTAGAACTATGGGCATTAGACAAAACATGATAGTTTATTCATGAGCAAAATGGAATATAAACTAACTGATCATGTCCTGGCCTCTCATGATTATATGTTCACTATGACTACTTTCATTAAGTTTACACTAGCAGAAGGCACTTTTGGTCTGATTTTTTTTCAAAAGAACCTTATTTCACCTACTGTATGTTCCATCATATTTGACAACAGAGCCCAAACTATATGTTAGACAAAAACAGCCTCTTCAACCAGTAATGTTAGAAAACTGGAAATTCATGTGCAAAAATTTTAAATGGTCCTTATACATTCCCTGTGAATATCAGTTCAAAATGGTTCAAAAAACATCAACATAAGACATGAAGCTTTAAAACTACTACAGAACAGAGTAGGAGAAAAGTTAGAAATTAACAGCATGGTCAGTATCTTATCAGAGGTCCAGAGCTCAGCAAATCAGAGTGAGTTAGTATTGTCAGTATTGACAAATGAAATTACATCAAAGTTAAATTTTCTGCAAATAAAGGGACATAGTTAATAAGCTACAAAGAAAATCTACAGAATGGAAGATTTTTGCCAGATATACCTTGACTACACAAAGAGATCAAGAAACTAAACTCTCAGTGAAATAAAAAACCTGACTAGAGACTTCTCTGAAGTAAAAATAGCCAGTAGACACATGAAGAAATGCTGCAAATCTCTGGCCATAAAGAAAATTCAAAATAATATTGTCACTTCAGTACCAATGGCCATCATCAAGAATGCAAACCAAATGAGATGCTGGTGTGAATGTGGTGAAATAGGAACCCTAATACACCGTTGGTGAGGGTCTAAACAGGTCCAATCAGTGCAGAAAAACACTTAGAAGGTTCTTAAAAATTAAACAAAGAGCTACTCAATAATCTAGAAACCATTGTTGGGCATTTAATCAAAGGATAACAAGTCAGAACACAAGAAAGCCCTTGCACAATCATGTTTCTGGCTACACTACTCACCATAACCAAGCTATGGAAATAACCTTAGATGCCCTTCAACGATGAATAGATCAAGAAAACATGGTGTACACATAAAAATGGAATTCTATTCATCCACCAGGAAGAATATTATGTTATTTGTAGAAAAATGGATAGATCTGGGGGGAAAATTAGGTAAGAAGTTAACATGTTTTCTCATCTGTGAAAGTTAAACCTAACACAAATATATATGTAAACAAATGCACAGTCATATATATATACAAGTGTATTGGTAAAGTTGGTATATGCAGAGGAGACATTCCAATGGCATAACTATTCTCTACAAAATGTAGTCTGACAAAATGGCGGCAGGAAGGAAAATACTTCAGCCACTTTGTAAAACAATATGGTCATTTCTCACAAAGTTAAACATACCCTTCACATGGTAAGTCAACATCCACAATTCCACACTTATTCACAAGAAATCTGACAACTTATAGTCATGCACATATCCAGATACACACACACAAAAATGCATATATATATATATATACATGTGTACAGTTTAAAACATATTTCTATTAGCATTTTGTAGTCACTATAAGCAAAAATCTACTCAAATATTTTGCAATAAATTACAATACACACATACAAATGCATATTTGTATACATATGCATTCACATACAAATGCAAATATACACATATAATTCAACACAAAAGTTTCTAACCACATTTTTTATACTCACTGCAAACAGAAAACTATTCAAATGGCTTTCCACACGAGTAGAAAACAAAACTGTAGAAGAACTACTATGAAATGCAATTCAGCGATCACACACACACATAAATCTTAAATGCATTATTGTAGATAGAATAAGCTATTCTCAAAAGATTTCATACTTCACTATTCCATGTATTTGATACCTTGAGAAAGGAAAAACTAAAGTGATAGAAAGATCCAAGGTTGGGAGAGCTGTATTTATGTACTTTTAATGATACTGCTGATAGACTCAGGACCTCACACTTGTTAGGCAAATGCTCTACCCCATGACCTACCCTAACAGAGCTCGGTGAGAGCTTTAGTAAAATGTAGCACGAATCAGCTTAGGGGTACAAAGAAACCCTTTGCATCTTGTTTGATGAGATATTTTTGCACTTACCTATACTTGTAAATTAAGTGACAATATAGTCAACAGTATGCAACAGTCCTGTTGCATACTGAAAAATAACTTTACTACAGAAGAATAAGAGGAACAGCTGAATTTGTCTGCATGGGACAATGGGTCAAATGTTTCCTAAGTTAGCTGTTCTTATGTCAGAGTATACTTATATATCTTACAATGCATCTCACAAGATCAGACATTGAAAAAGAAAAACTTGTGTTCCCTTTTTTTTAAATTCTTTTATATGGTTACAAATGAATACATCCTAAAGGCAAAGAAATTTAAAAATCCGATTTTTTAATTTAAAGTACAAAGCCGCTGAGGTATGTTAAAATGTTTACCTAGATAGATAGCCACAATGGAGAATAAAGAGTTAATAAAGAAAAGAAATGGAAAGAAAGAAATCTTTAAATTCCTAATAAAACCAAGATGCTTGTCACTATGCCTCACTTTGGTTGTAACTGTACCAAATTTACTTGCCAGTTTTCACATGAGTACATTTGGAAATGAGATGACCTTGCTTTTGTTTTAGATCATGTAAGCACATTATAAAATTCTTGTAAGTAGACAGGGTAAGCAGCTAGGTCCAATGTACATACCACAAGGGAAATAGAAAATTTTTAGTTCTACTCAAAGATAAATATCTGTTGTTTTCCCATTGGGAGAAAAAAACCAAACCAGTATTGCAAGATAATACCCACTCTTTGACTATTAGTCTTAAATAAATACAATTGAAATAATTCTAAAAAATTTTAATTCTACTACATTTTGTGAATTTGTATGTTTTTTTCTTTTGTTTTGTTTTTAGCCAGTCCTGGGGCTTGAATTCAGGGCCTGAGCACTGTCCCTGGCTTCTTTTTGCTCAAGGCTAGCACTCTACCATTTGAGCCACAGCACCACTTCTGGCTTTTTCTATATATCTGCTGAGGAATTGAACCCAGGGCTTCATATATACGAGGTGAGCACTTTGCCACTAGGCCACATTCCCAGCCCAATTTGTATGGCTTCAAATCCTATTATCTATTATCTCAGATTTTATTTCTAAATCTCTTTATGTACAGTCACTTGAGTGTTTGTTTCTATTGCCTTTGTGTACTCTTAAATAGGTTTTGATGGAGTAAAGTCAGATTTCCATGGTTTAAAGCATTTTACTGTTGTATTACAATATGGCCTATTCTCCGGACTTATTCTTTTAAAATAAATTTAAAATATCTCTATCACTAAGATTCTTAATATCTGTCTAATATGAAATTTCATCCAAAAATGAAACTACACATCAGAGGCTAGTTTGATTCTAATTATCCCATAACTGTCTAAGAGTATACAAAATCCTCATGGATGTAATACTGCTAAACAGACAACAGTGCAT